>NC_064809.1:113723339-113773151 GCF_023721935.1 Panthera uncia | reverse complement strand
CCCACCCTCCCCTCCCTCCCACCCCCCATCAGCCCTCAGTTTCGTTCTCAGTTTTTAAGAGTCTCCTATGCTTTGGCTCTCTCCCACTCTAACCTCCTTTTTTTTTTTTTCCTTCCCCTCCCCCATGGGTTTCTGTTAAGTTTCTCAGGATCCACATAAGAGTGAAACCATATGGTATCTGCCTTTCTCTGTATGGCTTATTTCACTTAGCATCACACTCTCCAGTTCCATCCACGTTGCTACAAAGGCCATATTTCATTCTTTCTCATTGCCACGTAGTATTCCATTGTGTATATAAACCACAATTTCTTTATCCATTCATCAGTTGATGGACATTTAGGCTCTTTCCATAATTTGGCTATTGTTGAGAGTGCTGCTATAAACATTGGGGAACAAGTGCCCCTATGCATCAGTACTCCTGTATCCCTTGGATAAATTCCTAGCAGTGCTATTGCTGGGTCATAGGGTAGGTCTATTTTTAATTTTCTGAGGAACCTCCACACTGCTTTCCAGAGCGGCTGCACCAATTTGCATTCGGTTATGGGCACATCTTAATGCTACAGGCTTACAACCAAGCACATGTGTCAGGCTAAGAACCTCAGATGCTCTTTCACACTAACTCTTATGCTCTTATGTACCCTATGGACTCTCTCCTTCTCTTTCCCAGAAGGAGCTGTTCGCAGACACAATTTTAGAAAGCCCTTTGTAGTCTACAACAACTACTGGTCAAATTCTGATTCTGGTTTCTCACCAACTATCTGCTGTTTTCTAGATGCCACTGACTGAGTGCTGGCGGCATTCCACTAGAAAAATCACTTAGCTAGAAAGGGAAAACAAATGGCAATCCAACCATCAATTTGTTCATTTATCACTAATCAAATATTTATTGAGCACCTTCTATATGTCTGGCACTAGAATTATAGGACTTTTCTGCTATTAACTTCTCTCTGGGAATATTTAAGAAAAAGTTAACTGTTTTTATGCTATAAAAGGAAATTCAATTGTTCAATTTCACAAAAAAAATTTTTTGACCATATTGCTATTTTTAAATAAAAATTTCAAACAACACAAAAAGATATAAACTGAGAAATACCTTTATCTTACCCTTCACCCCTACTCCCTTTCTCAAAATGTAATAAACACTCTTTAGTTTGTGAATACTGTCTCTTCAAATTTACTACCCATTTATGCTTGAAAGCGGCTGGCAACAGAGGGGGGCAAGGTGACTCCTAGATTTCTGGTTTGGACAATTAGGTGGTGTTATTTACTGAAATATAAAATAGTGGCAGCACAACAAGGTTGAAGAGGGAGCCTATGAGGTACTCAAATGTGAATAATTTAGACCTAAAATATCTGGAGATCAGGAAAGTGGCCCAGTTTGAATGCACAGATCTGAGCTTTTAGCAAATAGGTATGGTGGTAAACCCACATAGTAGGGTACAGGTATGGGAACATATTGAGTAGATGAGATCAGCTAGAGGTAATACAGAGGATGAGAAGATAAGAAGGCCTTACAAGAGGCCAATATTTCAGAAAAGAGTAGAGCCGAAGCTGGAAAATAGAGTAATAGTAAAGAAAGTTAACATTTCTTGAGTTGCTTATATGGTAGGCATTAAGTTAAGGATGTTTTATAATACTTTATTTACTTAAAAAAATTTTTTTTTAATGTTTATTTTTGAGAGAGACAGAGTGTGAGCAGGGGAGAGGCAGAGAGAGAGGGAGACAAAGAATCTGATGCAGGTTCCAGGCTCTGAGCTGTCGAACCACGAACTATGAGAACATGACCTGGGCCGGAGTCAGACGCCCAACTGACTGAGCCACCCAGACGCCCCTATAATACTTTACTCTCAACAACAAACTTCTAAAGCGAAATTATTACTATTCCTACCATTTTAGAAGGAAATTAGGGCATATGAAGTCAAAAACGTGGCTAAGTTAAATAGTGTAAGACTAACCAGCTTTGGTCTGAGTCCAAAGCCTACACCCTTAATAATAACATAAAACTGTCTCTGAGGAAAAAGGGTATCTAGAAGAAGTCTTCTTTCATTTATTTTTTTTTTTAAAGTAAGGACCACACCCAACATAGGGCTTGAATTCACGACCCCAATATCAAGAGTTGCATGCTCCACCGACTGAGCCAGCCAGGTATCCCTTATTGTTTTAAAATATAAGTTTCATTGCTCAGGTAAGGCCAACAGATCAGGAGATGACTGCCATTGAAAAGACAGTTATATTCATAGATCTCAAAAGATGGAGGCAGGCCATGCCATGAGGAAGGGGAGGTCATGGTGGCAGCACCAGGGTTGGTCAAGAGGGGAGAGGGAGGAAATTATGGATCACGGCCTTTACTGTGGTTTCTTTGGGAAGGAATGAGGAAGGCAAGGGAAGCAGGCTTAAAACTGGCTAGTCTGCATAATTTCAGCAGGCTCTGAAGCATAGGGGCTGTCCCTAGTGAGGTCTGGTATCTGACCCTGTGATGATTAGGGCAGATGCGTCGTGGCCAGGTGAGAGGTGTGTTACCTAGATGAATGGTTTGCTCTCTCTTAGGAATTGGTTAACTCTGGGAGCGGCAATCCCTCCAGGGTCAGTAAGGTCCTGAGATGATCAATGCATCAGAATACAGAAAGTAAAAGACATGGTTAACAACATACTTATTTATCAGATTTTATTCACTTAAGGTCCAAAATGCTGATCCTGCATGGTACAATTTTTAATTCAGGGGTATTGTTTCCTCTCTTCAGGTTGTCCTCATCTCAAATTATTAAATTATTCCCCCTTCACTGGTGGCTTTAGGTTTCATAGAACTATAGCCACTTTAATCTGGAAACACAAATCTGGATTTTTTTTTTCCCCTTCTGTGAATATACTTTGTTGGAGCGTGGCAACTCCAAATCTTCATAGAATTGTTTTAGGCTCCATGACTTTTCTGTTTACTCATTCTTAAAAGAGTTCTATACTTATTATCTTAGGGTTAACAAAGTACAATCGGGAATAATTCAAGCAAAAACCAAAGGGAAATTTTCAGGTATAAATGCAAAGAGGAAAAATAATCTACAGGCGATAGATTATCAATTTAGAAATCCACTCACCAAGGGTGATAGAGCCATAGCAGGCACAAACATGATCAAGATCACACAAACAAAATTAAGCAAGTATTCCAGTGCTGCAGTTTCCCACAGGCTATGGGGGCCACAAGCAGGGGGGAGTCCGGAAACGGTCCTTGACCTGCTCCACCGGCTCATTTCATAGGTTCCAACAGTGTTTATCTCTGGTTTGGAAATGTCAGTGGAGGCTGTGAATTCTGTTCAATATTACTGAGATGCACTTTTCTTCTAACAGGAGAATGATCAGTGTCAGTTCACATCTATCGGGTTGATTCTCTCCCCCACTAATTCGTCCCCAAACAGCAGCACCAAACATTTACTGATTACCTACGTTCATTTCTAAGTACCAGGCACATTTCTAAGCATTTTATGTGGTAACTCATCTTACCTTTATGATAACTTTATGAGGCAGAGCTCGTTTGAGAAAAGAGAAAAACTACGACATAGAAAGAACATGTAACTTAGCCAAGGTCACAGAAATAAGAGAGCCAGAATTTGAATCTACACAAGCCAACAGAGAGCCAAAACTGTTATTTATTTCACTACATTGCAACTAATTTAGAGTAAATAAATTCATTAACTCAGTCTAATACAGTATTTTATATAGTTGTGTTTTTTTTAACCAGAAACTGGACTTGTAATTTAAAAATTATCTAACAGATTAAGTTAGAAAATTCAACAAAGCATACTTCTCCCGATAATACCTACTTTTATTCCCAATCATTTCTCTTCAGATAAGTTATAATTTGTATGTATTTACCTCAGATTACACAAACCTTGAAACTGGCTGCAAAGAATCCTGGGACTATAAAAACAACAGTACCTTATTCTTCCAAATTATTCTCAAGGCTATCTCACTGAGTTTTTAAAACAACTCTTATGACACTTAAGAGAAAATATGGCCAACATATGATAAAACTAATTTCTTTATGATAAAACCATATAATCCAATAAGAAAATATTAAAAACTACAAATATGGGCAAAGGATATAAAGAGGCAGTTCAAAGAAAAAAAATACACAAATGGGTGAATACAAATAAAAACATGCTAGACTTTACCCTTGATTGAAGGAGTGCAAATTCAAACAAAGATATAATTTTAACCTGATAGTTGGCAACGCTTAAGTTTGGTCATGTATAGTGTTGGTAAGGGTATAAGGAAAAAGATATTTCAGATGCCATTAATGGGAGTATGTAAAAATATTAATATATCCATTGATCTAGCAATTCTACTAGGCATTGATCCTATAGATATTATACAACATTTCTATGTGTATTATGAGGATATATTTGCTTGTATGTATATATGAATATAATTGCACTGAAAATGATCTGGCAGAAAACTGAGGAGAGTGGTTACTTCTAGGAAGAAAAGGAAGATTAAGGGAGGGCTGATGCTTTCCCTGTATTATTTGACTTTTTCATAATGAGAATACATTCATGTGTTATTTGTGCGGAAAAAGGTGCCCAGTGTAAGGCCTAATAAAAAAGGTGTCGAATTGTTGGTTTAGCAAATGAATAGAATGATCCTGTGCACTTGTCTATATCAAAATTAATCATCTAGTCAACTATTACACAGTTCCATTACTTAAAATGTCAGTAAAATATCAAATGCTAACTGCTGTCAGATGTCAGATGTCATCTGATCTCTTTAAGTCCATTATTAAACACAAGAAGCAGTAGGAAAAGGCAGTTAGCTACTAACAGAAGGCGGTAGAAGACAGGAGGCATTGGCACAGAGATATGAAAGTGTATAATGTAGGAGTGACTTTGTCAATGAAGACTTCAATTTATAATAAACCTGTGCTTACCTAGAAGGCTTTGTTTCCAGTCCCTTGTTAAAACAATCTATCAAATTACTTACAGGTAACTTTTCTTTAAAGATTTATATCTGTTTTTAATTTCTTCAGAAAAGAAAGTACTGTAATGTAAGTTATATATTTTTAAAAGTTTCTGCCATGCCAAAGGAATCTCTAAAAGATCTTTTATTCAAAACAAAATCTTTATGAAAAAAAGATTTTCTATAATTAAGGGCTTTGTTGGAGGATATTTGCCTGGAAACAATTATTTATTAGCTATTAAAAATATTTTAGAAGTCTTTTCTCCTTGAATATAGCTTATAGCTATAGGTATAAATGTAATTATTACATGTAAAACAGCAATTTTCTGGGAAAATATGATGGAAAAGGAGGAATTCCTGTTGTTAATTGCTATTATTTCCTTATTTCTTTCCAGGTTAACTGCAGAACATCACAAAATAAGCTGATGAGGAAGAGTGTCATTACCAAATTATGCAAGGTAGCTGTTTTCTCTATTTTTAATGAAAATGCTTTTAGATATAAAGAGCTAAAATTGTCATAATTTACAAACTCTACAAAGGAAAATAAATTTACCCATTACAATTAATTATATTGTCAATATACTGAATTCCTACAGACTTTTCACTCACCTTTAAATCAGTACACAATCAGAAAGCATAATTTGAAAATAACTACTCACTGCTTCCCCTACCCCCAACCTTAAACCTTGGATAGATAACACCATAAAAAGTACCTTGCAAAATTAATTCTAAAATAACAGGAAATACTTTTTGTAGTTTACATATTTCAACGTAACTTCTAAATTACTATACCCAAAGCTCTGAATCCAAGCATTAATTTAATTGTTCCTCAATATGAGCAAAGCAAATCTAATCACAGAAATCAAAAAGATTAAGTAAGCTAAAAGCATCCAGAAAAATTGGTCTTACTAATTAAACTACTCACGGACAGCATAGTTATAATTTCTCCAATTGACCTAGATGAAAAATTTATTGCCTTTTGCCCATATTCTTCTGATCCATACACTTCTTTCTTTGATGGTTCCCACTTGTTTCTCCAGAAGAACCACACTACAAAATGGCCACTGAACTGGAGGGTGTGTCTTCATCATTACTAAGCATTTTCCAATCAGAAGCAGCTCTTTGAAAAAAACCTCAACATAATTCCTTCAATATCACTCAGTAACTGCAGAAGTAATAGAAGGAGTAGGGGTTTTTAAACGCCTTTAAAGGATATTACTTAATAATTATGTTTACTTAAAAATTTTTTGTAAACTAGCAGCAGGTAAGACTTATATTCATAAATTTTCCTGGCTGCAGGCTTCTAAGATTTTCCAATCAAAATCAATCTTATCCAATTAATCATATTAAGTGTTATACACAACAAAAAGTTTTAAAAAGAGTGACTTCACATTTTTTCCATACAATAGCACGAATGTACTTAAGTACAATTGTATATAGTACAAAACAAAATCTATCCATCAAAAAAAAAAAAAAGCTTGAAGAGATGCAAAGGGAGAAAACTGACTTGCACAGCTTATACACTCAACTGATTAAATATAAAGAACGACAATGACTTGGTCTTAACTAAGAGAAAGGAAGGTAGCAATGGTGGATTGAGTGCTCCCTAGTTCTGATGCTACCCTTAATATCATTTAGTATCTGATTAATGAACTGGCATATAATGGGCATTTATTGGATGCAGGGCAGAAGCAAGGTGAGGAAGTAAAACTCATTTTTAACTACTTAAAAAAAAATTAGAACCAAGTCAAACACACAGGCAACATGTTGTGAGAAGAGCATGCGATAAACATTAGAATGAGGTCTGGATATTATTAGATCACATCCAACCTTATTGTCTTTTTTCCTTATCCCAAATGATAATAAAAAGAGTAGAAAAAGCATTTGTGGTTCCCTTAAGAGATAAAGGAGAGATTTTTCTCTCAAAATGATGTATTATGCACTTTCATCAGAAAGGGAGAAGCTGTAAGGAAGAGTGAAACTAAAAGGATGGGGCAAGATATATATAGAAGTAGAAAATCCACTTCAATAAAGTTGTTAAAGAGACATGAAATTAATGGTATGGATTAATCAACAAAATCCCAACTTTGGGAACTACAGAAACACTGGTACAGAACCGAGAAAACTAAAATTGAGTAAGAGTTCCTGATCTAAAAATGGACTGGAAATGAGCCAAATCTCTTCCTGTATTTCCTAATTAATGGAGAACTCTAAGGGCTTGACTCTTATTTACTCAACCTTATGAGTTCAAGCCCCATCCTGGGTGTAGAGAATAAAATAAATAAACTTAAAAAAAAAAAGAAAGCCTTTAATAGAACTGTGTAAAAATACCAAGACAACCATAAAAATAATTTAAGCACTGGGGCACCCAGGTGGTTCAGTCAGTTAAGTATCGGACTAGGTTTCAGCTCAGGTCATGATTTCAGTTTGTACATTCAAGCCCTATGTCAGGCTCTGTGCTGACAGTGTAGGTAGGGCCTGCTTGGAATTCTCTCTCTCCCTCTCTCAACTGCCCCTCCCCCACTTCTCTCTCAAAAATAAACACTAAAAAATTTTTAAAAATTTTTTTAATGTTAAACTCTTTTTTTTTTTGCCCCAAATCTGTTGTTTCATTGGTTTTATTTTACTTTTTTAAATGTTAAAATCCTCATTAGAGATCTGTGGATATGTGAAGCCAAAATGGAAGGAATATCACCCAGACAGAAAAAAGCAAAGACTTGTTCCCCAAGAATAATTTTTATAACTTGTGTTAAACAAATTTATTATTGCACATCTGGTAATAAACTAGCTTTGGCCTTAATGATTAATCTTTTATGTCAATAGGGTTCTAATTTAACAACTCATTAATAAGTATTCTTTCAATTTCAGATAGTGATAAAAGCATGAGTTTTGCTATGCTTCCAAGCTCAGCTACTATTTAGAAGTAGAGTATTTTATACAATTGTGGAATTTTATGTACCGCAGAAAACTGAAGATGAATTTTAAGTGAAAATGAGATGACACAACAATACCTTAAATTTTATAATTATTCCAGACAGCAATTCCATTATCAAAATACCAAATACTGTCAATATATACATTCACAGACAAAAAACAATTTTCTTCCATTAGTCAAATCAATAATGCAAATAGAAAGAATCTACAAATAATATTTAACCTTCAAATATAGAAAAGATACTGGAATTAAAATTTTTAAAATTAAAATATATAAAAATAACATAAAGAAAGGAGAATCTCTCAAGTAAGGAAGGATTTTTTACACTGACTTTTACGTGTGAGAGATTGGGTGAGAGCCATCTCACATTTATCTTAGTGTGGGGATGGGGAGGAGTACGCCTGAACATAATGGCAACAAAGAGTTAACATTTAATAATTTACTGAGAAGTACGAAGGAGGGAAAGAGATAGAGATATGAGGGGCAAAAATTAGCTTTCCCAGTCATGAACAAAGGAAAAGAGAATGAATTTCAATAAAAACCAAAGAATTCAGCCACCGAAATAGGGTTATCATGGACAGATATGAAAGAGTAAAGAGTCCCTTGAGGACAACTTTGTCCCTATAGTGTAGTTACGAAGAAATGGTTTAGATACACTACAAATAATGCAAAGAGGTAGAAATATTTGTCCTTCAGATAAAAACCTCTTATTTTCAGGTACTCTTTCCTCTGGGCATGGAAGGATTCAAAATAGGATGAATGGCTCAAAGTTCTGCAATTAATTTATAATGAAAAAATCTGAAAGCTACAAAAGAGCAACATCAGAACTTTATAACACCTGCCTAAGGCCAATAGAGACTACATACTCTCAAAAGATCTTACAGATAACAATTACAGAGTAAAATGATGATATTGGCATTTCAGTATTTATTTTGCAGAGTACCCATGTTAGACATGCTGTTCATCATTTTCGAAACTTTGTCCTGTTGTTGTTCTGCCTGAGAGGTCCAAGTCTGAGGTTATGCTTTCCACTCCTTTCCATTGGAGCCTCTTGGGGTTGTTAGGTTCCAAGATAACAGACTTAACTTTGAAGGTATATTTGGAGTCTAGTACTGATAAAAAGAAGGTCAGATTCTGGGGCAAGGACTGGGACCTGGACCTGGGAATCTCACTCTTTCTTTTCTTTCTTAATTCTCTACTACATCATCTTTCAGTGTAGCCCTGGTCCTCCCAAAGTAGCAGCACTCAAAGATGACCTCTGGGTCAATATTATAAGAAAAGATAGTAGAGTTGCTAATACTCCAGGAAATTGATATTAAATCAAGGCACTTAAAAAAGAGTTTTAAGTAGGGAAAGGATATAGTTGGGAGTACTTTCCAAAACTCTGCTTGACTTAAAATTTAAAATTTTAATTTTAATGTAGCATATGACATTGAGTCTTTTTTTTTAAATTTTTTTTAATGTTTATTTCTGAGACAGAGAGAGAGAGACAGAGCATGAGCGGGGGAGGGGCAGAGAGAGAGGGAGACACAGAATCAGAAGCAGGCTCCAGGCTCTGAGCTGTCAGCACAGAGCCTGACGCGGGGCTCGAACTCACAAACCGTGAGATCATGACCTAAGCCCAAGTCAGTTGCTCAACCGACTGAGCCACCCAGGCGCCCCCTGAGTAAGTCTTAAGACATAAATGCGTTTGACGTCTGACTCTAAAAATCATTAAAACAACAGTGTTAAAACAAATACACCAAAAATATCCAGTCAAATTTTCTTAGGGTAGGAGAGGTTTAAGAGACAGGAAAGCTAAATGTAAGATTTCTCAAATTATCTTGCAGCTAGGATTCTAGATACAAAGTGGGCTTTTCTTTCTCTCTTCCTCCTTCCTTCTTTCCTTTGTTCCAATATGTGTTACCAGCTTTCTGGTAATGCAGAGGCAGTTGCAGTAGAGACAGTGGATAGATTCTGAGTTCCAGTACCACTGTACCAGCTTTGTGGGTTATCGAGAGGCAGATGTGATGGTTTCCTGACTCTTACGTTGTTGCTTATGATCGTGATCATGTGTTCTCAGCTTCATGAGCATAACAACCTTGATAGATACTGGGTTCCTCATTTTCTATCACCCACCCAGGTTGATGTCCAACCCCCACCCACCCCACCCCTGTCTTTAGCAAGAATTCTTCTATTAGATCAGTTTAGCCAAAACCACTCTTTCTTTTTTTTTTTTTTTTTTTTTTAATGTTTATGTATTTTTGAGAGAGAGAGAGAGAGAGACAGAATGTGAGTGGCAGGGGAGGGGGGAGATAGAATTCGAAGCAGGCTCCAGGCTTCAAGCTGTCAGAGCTGTCAGCACACAGCCCGATGAGGGGCTCGCACCCACAAGCAGCGAGATCATGACCTGAGTTGAAGTCGGACACTTCACTGACTGAGCCACCCAGGCTCCCCAAAACTCCTCTTATCCCAGTGTTTCCTCTTAGTAATTAAATTCCCTCTTGCCCAGGCTATATTTGCAACTAAGTCTGCTTCTCACTGAGGTCTCTTCTATTGTGATAGCCAGGATTAAAATCTGTTTTTACTGCTTTAAATATTGTCTAGCTCTGGTTTTTCACAGTATATCCCATGAACAAATGAGGTATACATGTTAATAAACTTGTTTGTTTTTCTCTGTTAATGTATCTTTTTTTTTTTTTAATTCTTTTTTTCAACGTTTTTTATTTATTTTTGGGACAGAGAGAGACAGAGCATGAACGGGGGAGGGGCAGAGAGAGAGGGAGACACAGAATCGGAAACAGGCTCCAGGCTCCGAGCCATCAGCCCAGGACGCGGGGCTCGAACTCACGGATCGCGAAATCGTGACCTGGCTGAAGTCGGAGGCTTAACTGACTGCGCCACCCAGGCGCCCCTAATGTATCTTTTAATACAGGGTTCTCAGCCAAGAAGTAGAAGGGTAGAGGAGGGAAAATTATTTTTCTCCCCTATATTCCCTATTTGTAAAGTCAGTTCTAGAACACAGAGATGAGAAACTGCCTCATTTAGAAGGTGAGAGTAAAAATGTTCACAAATTGGAAGATTTAGTATTGTAAAGATGTCAAGTCTCTCCAAATCAATTGAATCTGTTGAATCAATCAATAGATTCAAAGCAATTCCAATCAGAATCTCAGCCTTTTTTTTTCTTAACTGAAATTGACCAGCTGATTCTAAAATTTACTTGGAAATGCAAAGGACCAAAAATAGCAAAAGCAACCTTGAAGGAAAATAAAGCTGAAAGGTTTATCCAATCAGACATTTTTTATTAAGTTATAGTGGTTAAAATAATGTTATTGGCATAAGAATGGTCAAATTGGCCAATGGAAAAGAGAGCATCCAGAAATAGAGCCACACATACAAGGTTTCCTAATTTATTACAAAGGCAACATGGTAGTTCAGTGGAAGAATGGTCAGTTGAGTAAATGCCAGGTTAACCAGACATCTATTTGAAAAACAAATTATGTTGACCTTTACTTGATACCATACAAAAATCAGTTCCACATGGATGACGGATCTAAATGCAAAAGGTAAAATAAAGCTTTGAGAGAAAATACATTTGTAACCTTAAAGTAGGCAAATATTTCTTTAAAAGTACTAACTACAAAAGAAGGTTTAATTGGATTATAAGAAAGTTAAGAGCTTCTGTTCACTGAAAGGCACAATTAAGAGAGTGCTACATATATCCTGAGATAAGATATCTGAGGTACACATATCCAACAAAGGACTTGTATCAGGTATATGTAAAGAACTCCTTTAAATCAGTAAAAGAGATAACCCAATTGAAAAATATGCAAAAAACTTGAATTGGCTTTTCAAAAGTAGATAAACAATGGGTGGGGTCATAAACATATAAAAAAGACTCTCAACTTCCTTATCAGGAAAATGCAAATTAACAGCACAGACCCTGCCTGGGATTCTCCCCCTCCAACTCTCTGCCCCTCCCCAGCTCTTAGGTACAGGTGCATAAGTGTACATACGCACTCTCTTTTTCTCAGAATAAATAAATACACTTAAAAAAAAAAACAAAACAGACTGATATTAACAAGTGTTGGTGAGGATGTAGAGCAACTAGACCTCTTATAGACTGCTGGTAGGAGTATAAACTGGTATAACTGGGTTGGAAAATTTGGCAGTACCTACAAAAGGTAAACATATACATTTCCTATGACTCAGTAATTTCACTTCTAAATATATATACAACAGAAATATGTTCAACAAGGGGTGCCTGGGTGGTTCAGTTGGTTGAGCATCCAACGCTTGATCTTGGCTCAGGTCATGATCTCATGGTTCCTGAGTTCGAGACTTGCAATGGGCTGACAGTGTGGAGCCTGCTTGGAATTCTCTCCCTTTCTCTCTGCCCCAACTTAAAATAATAATAGTAATAATAATAAAGAAATACGTTCAACAAAACATACATACTAAGCAGCACTATTCATAATAGTCCCGAATTGGATGCTACTCAAAGACCATGAACAGTAAGATGGATTAAAAAGCTGTCATACGTTCACATGGAATACTATGGAGAAATAACAAATGCTCGCATGACAATATGGATGAATCTAACAAAACCAGAAAGAAAAAAAGTTAGCCAAAAAAGAGATATACAAATAGAATTGCACAGTGTATAAACTATAAAAATAGGCAAAATTAAGTTCGTTATTCCAAGTCTGAATAATGGTTATATCTGAAGTGGGCAGAACCGACAAAAGAAATAAGAGGTAGCTTCTGGTGTGATGGTGATGTTCAGTTTCTTGATCTGGCTGCTGCTGCTTACATTGGTGTATTCAACATGTTAAAATTCATCAATCTGCACACACTTATGATTTGTACACTTTCCTCATTGATATTATGCTACAGAAAAGATTAATGTACATGACAAAAGGCAAGTCAATTAAACAGCAAACTGGAAGAAATTTTCTACAATTTCTTACAAGGTCTAAGTAACATATGAAGAACTCATGCAAGTCAATTTTTAAGAAGCTAGCATCCAATAGGAAAATGGACAAAAACATACAAAAAGAAACAGGCAAGTAAAGAAATAAAAATGGTTCCAATAAATGCATAGAATATACACTAGAACAATGGAATGCTATTTTTCCTATCAAATTATCAAAGATCAAAAGAAACTAAGAAGGCTGTTGCTGAGGATTTGGTGAAATCAATGCTCTTATTCCTAATGGAAACATAAATTAGTATAACCTTTCTGTATAAGTCTTAAAAAATTGTCATATCCTTTTACCCGCTAGTTTCACCTCTAGAAATTATTCTAAGGAAAAATCAGAGTTGCAGTTAAAGATGGAATCATATCAGTGTTGATACAATGGTTATTTTGAAACAATATAATTATCCAATAATGGGAAAATGGTTATATTATGATAAACATGCATGCAGGGATATTATGTTATTAACAATATTTTCAAAGAGTAATGAATAGTTAGACTCATGATAAATTTAAGTGAAAAATACATTCAGAATTCTACGTATGATACATTTTTCTTTAAAAAATATCACACATTAAACATACATTTGCATAAAAAAAGTCTGTAAGAACACAATACTATAACGTTAATAGGGGCCATCTTTGGCTGGTAGATTAACAGATAATTTTAATTTTGTGGCTTATTTTCTATAATGAAATGTTCTTTGGGCATTCATTACTATTATATTCAGAAATCTAAGAAAATAGGGTAAAAAAAAAATAACATCCGCCCAGTTTTCTCTACCCTAGAAATCTGAGTAACCTACATTTTTGTCTCTCCTTCAGCTCCCACATTCAATCTGTAACTGCTTCCTTGATTTTACCTTAGAATTATCTGTCCAAGCCATTATTCCATCATTTTTTCTCTCATTTCCAAAATTCAAACACTTGTCTTCCCTAATGAGCTCCTCCAATCGACTCCTCATTTTGATAAAATGGCCCTATCTTTCACTACTGCTACATTCTAGCCACATGAAGCCACTTTATATAGCGACCCTCCCACTCATGCCCCTAAAAAAATCCACACCAGGTACTTTCACACCTCCTAACCTTGGCATATTCAGTTCTTTCCCGGTAATGCATTTTCTCCTTTCGATCTGTCTAATCCGATTCATAGCTCAAGATTTATCTCCGGTATCATTTACTGGGTGTAGCTTCTCTGAGGCCACAAGAATAGACTCCTGTTTCCAAATCAATCCTCCAACGACAATTTATACATATTTCAACATTTATCATTCTGCACTTAGTGCCTCGCTTTCTCACTGTATGGAATAGGCCATTTCTTTTTAAAAATTTCTTACAATCTATTTGGATGAGTGAACATAAAGCATACATGTTTGCAATATATCTATAACGGGTGTGAATTTTCTCCTGCATCTGATAGATAAGTGGCAACAAAATACTCGCCATAGAGTGTGTGTGTGTGTGTGTGTGTGTGTGTGTGCGCGCGCGCGCGCGCGCGTGTGTTTCATTCAAGATGGCAGAGAACGTCTTAAAATAGTCCCACACAAAAGCACTCACACCCAGAGGCTCGAGTCAGAAGAACGGGCTACACCTAGCGCAACGGCAAAGGACAAAAGAATTAGACCTAGATGTTGATATGCCTCGGTCCTAAATACTCGCAGTAGGTCCCACACACAGATTTTAAAACGTGTTAGAAAACGGGCACCTGCTGCCTTCATTACGAGGGCCACGCCTCGACCGTGAAGGATGACCTGAGGCACTTCTGGATACTGACCCAAAAGATCGAGGACGAAAAAGGGGGAGGCTAAGTTGTATTCAGGAGTATCCAAAAGGCACGATAGGACCCCGCCCCGCTCGGGCAGAGTACGCCCGCGAGCATATCCATCCCCGGGGAAGGAACAAGCAGGGGGCGCCTGTCCACCGGCCTACCAACGGAGCCCCAGCTGGGAATTCTGGGCGGGCCTGAGGCCGAGGCTGCCGCGGCAAGGGTGCCTGGGGCTACACCTGTCAGGCTGCCACCAACACTAGGCCGAGAAATCGCCGAGATTCGAGGACCTAGGCGGGCAGGAGCGTCACCCAATCCGTTGTCCCGGGATCGGCCCTTCGCCTTCCCCCCTGTCCGTCTCAAACAAAGGCAATCCACATCCACCGCCATTTTCCCCTTACCTCAAAAACCACCTCTTCGTCAAAGTCCGGTGTCATCCTTCTCCGCCATGCCACCCGCCTCAGCACGATGGGAAATGAAGGCGGGAGAACAGGCGGCACCACGGCGTCTGCTACCGACTGTCCCGTCTGTCCAGAAAACTACAATTCCCAGAATGCTTCGCAGCGCACGCCCCCTCTCAGGGCCACTTATTGGAGCAAAGGATTAGCGTGTGGGTGGGAGGGGCAGGAGCGGGAGGAAGCCCGAGCTCACTGATTGGAGGAGGTTGGAGCTATTGTCCGCCTTTTACGGCTGCGACGAGCAGGGGGCGCCTGAAGTACAGATTTTTTTTTTTTTTTTTTTTTTTTTTTTCTGGAGCTGGACTGGGGCGCGCGCCGGCGAAGCCGCGGTGAGCCCTGCTCGTGCCCGTGCCTGGCCGTCCTCCCCGAGCTCTGCTGGGAGGCGCTCGTGCTCGCCTGCCCGCCGCCTGCGGCTCGCGCCCGGGAGCGCCGCTGGGTCCCTGGAGCCGGTCGCGTCCTTTGTGCGGCGCTCTGCTTGCGCCGCGGGACCTTCGGACGGAATGCGGCCCCTGGCAGAAGCTTTTCTCTTCTTGAAGAGAACTCTGGAAACAATGGATTGTAAGAGGAGCATGGATTGAGGGGGGCTAACGGGGAAACGAGCTGCACAGGGAATCATGACTTCTGCCGCGGGTAAGTGACGGCGCTCGCGCTGCCGCTGGAAAGTTTCTAGCGAGCGCTGCTAGTCTTGGGCTCTGGAGCAACTTTCTCCTCCCGGGTGGATTAACGGTGTTCCCCTTGCCTTTCCCGAGGGCTGTGGCAAGTACGGAGCAGACGGCGTGTGCTGCCGAATATTTTCGACCCTTCCTAACCAGAGGGGCTGGTTAGAAATCGTGTCTCTCTTGGGATCTCCCTTGAAACGGAGACCCGCATTGGGAGCTCTGCGCCAGGTGAATCACTAAATGTGAAGAGGGAAACATCTGCTCGTGTGTCCCAAAGTTTGGGCGACTTTGGCTTTGCGTGTGAAAATAGTTTAGATTCCCATGTTAAGAAATCAGTTATTCTAGGAAAGGGCAGTGTTCCCGGAGTGTTGAACTCAGCCACCGCTCTGAGTCGCTTTGAACCCAGTACCAACTGGAAACCCTGACCCTTACTAGATGCGGAGGTTTAGACATTGTGACTCCTCTCCCGGTGGTTTTTCCTGTTACCTGAGAAGCAGAGGAGTAGAATTGTCGATAGCAATGTTTTCCTCACCTCACCCAGTTTTTATGGGTTTTTTTCTGTTTCTACCTGGTTAGTCGAAGCCTTATTTTCTGTCTGCCTCCCATAGTCCTTTCTCTTCATCCAGATGACAAAGCCTGTAATTTACCTTTGTGTGAATTTTGCGCATTTCTTGGCGTTGTGTTTCTAAACAGTCTTAAGGGACAGTTCTTATTTTCCAACATGATTAGTAAAGTAATTGCTAATTACTGTTAAAAGCGCTTTAAAAAAAAAAACACTTTATAAGACTATAGGTTAATTTTTAAACCAGAACTTAATAATGCATTAAGTATTGCGGATTTTTCTTTATGCTTTTGCCCATGTTTAAAGAAATACGCTTCATTAAGAATTTTGTAGTACAATAGTGTTAGGCTTCCCTCAAAGCTACTTCTAAAATCAGCACTTAAGTATGATCAATTTTTCTTTGCTTTTCATGGCATTTGTTTTAAATTTCTGCAACTTGAAGCTGTCAAACAGCACTCTCAATGTTCTGATTTGTATTATTTTTAAATCATAGATATATTGAAGTGTTGCATTGCTAGGTGTAATCAGATTACAGCTAACCAGGTAAAAAGTTAGCCAATAGGATAAGAAAGCAAGGAGTGAAGTATTCCTGAACATACTGCAGATCTTTCCTATTTAATGTTACATGTATGTATAAGAGATATGTTATCATACACTGTGAAAGTTGTTTATAAACTCTTTTCGTTACCAAAGGGAGACTTTCTGCGTACTTGAGGTGAACTGTTTTCATCTTAAATTTCTGTGCCTCACCTTTTAATTTTTATTACTGACCCAGTCCACTTAATTTAAAATGTTTAGAAATTTAAAAGTCTTGCCAGCCATTTTAGCTCTCACCTCCTTTGGAGTTTCAAACACATTTAAAATATTCATACCTTAAATGTATTGTTTTCAATTCTAGTCCTAACAGTTTATAATGAACAGGTCCAGAAGCATTTAATTATGTAAATCTGATTCAGGGCTCAGTCGGGAAGTTTGATTCTTTCATTTGAATTACCCTAGAATAATGCAAACTACTTTTATATTTTATCAACTTTACAATTAATCTACAGACATTTTTGTGGTGTTTAAAAGAACACTTCCTGTGTTTAGCTGAGTTAGTTGGTTTTTACCATGGCTTGCTGAGAACATTAACTACCTTTTTGTCTGTTAAGATTTTTTATTCTTTATCATGTCTAAATGGAGAATATGGAAGAGAACTGGGGTTTTGTTTCCATTCTTATAAAATTATGTGTTTATCATTTTTGTAAACTCTTTATGATGCTTTTTGGTACATAATCAAATTAATTAAAACATTAAGAGTGTTATTTGCAGTTGGGGGAGGGGGTGTTTGTTTACATTAAATCTAATCTGATGTATTTGGGATGGTTTGGCTTCATTTTTTAAAAATAAGATAAATGTAGAACATCTAAGTTATATGTATCCTGAAGAAGAGCTTTCTTCGTTTTTCTGCATCTGTCAAAGAGTAGGCCCGTAATAGAGACTTTAGAATTATTCTAGTCAGTATATGAAAAGGGAGAGATGATTATCAGTGTATATTTTGTATCTTTTAAAACCTATACAGCCTCATTAACGTGCTTTGCCTTTGGGCTGGCCAATAGCTAAGAAGGTGTGCACATGTGAACCACAGCCATCTGTGTCTAACAGATGACGCCTATGTTTGTAATAGTAAAATGGTACTAGTGCTTTACTTTCTTACCTTATTTTTCCCTGAAGCCAAACAGCTGTGTAAATAAAAGATTTGCTGCTTTGCTCTACACTTTTGGGTCTAAATGTTGTTACAGTATTAAGATCCAAAGGTGCTGGGTTCATTTCCAAACATCATGCACTTATTTCAAGAGTGACATAGGAGCAGGCCATAATGACTTGTTATTTTTTGAGTTGTGTTTCTTTCGAGATAGAGCCACTAAATAATAATAATAATGATAATAATAATGATAATAATAATAATATAAATTAAATAAATGTAGTTTAATAAATTAAATAATTTAATTTAATAAATTAAAAGGATTTTGGATATTGCTATACCAGTGACTTAAATATTTGCTCTTACTAATGATTAATAACTCATTTAATAATCCTACTGAAGTTGATTCCTGCTAACTTTTCAGAATATTATTCTACATTTAAATGGATATTGATTTTTTTTTTTTAAAAAAAGAAATTGTCTGTTACTGAGACCTATTGAAGGGTATGTATGTGGCAGCTTTGACTATTCCCAGGCTCTATTTTCAGGACTGGGGATAGAGCATTATGTCAAAATGCCTCCTCTCTTGGAGCTTGCCTTCTAATGGTGAAGACTGACAAAGTCCTACTGAAGAAATATCATATAAAGATAAGGGACTAGAGAATATAAGGATTCTCCTGAAGCAAGGATCACAGAAGTTATAATCTCGGAATCATATAGGCTTTAGAAATCTGTTCAAATCCCTCATTTACAAGTAAGGAAACTGAGGCAACCAGATCTTCACAAAGGCACAGAATTAGGTTAGCCAGCTGAGTTATGTTAATCTGCTTCCTCCAATACGTAGTTAACAGTGGTGAGCTAATGTTCACAGTCATCTATTTAATGCAGTGAGTGAGCATTGAAAAGTGTTAGGTACATATGCTATGCTGTGTTTGTCGGGAATCAACCACCACTCATACGTATTTGCTTGAATTTCTACAAAACTAACAGAGAACAGGTATTTATGGCCCTTGGATGCTGATATGTGTATAATATGCTGATATGCTGATAATGTGTATAAAGCACATTTAAAGAAAATAGTGAAATTGTTACCAAAGAGTAAAAAACAATTTAACTAAAAAGCAAAAATTGATTGGTTAGATGGCCCTGAAGCTTTTGACAGGCTATAAGATTCAGAAAGTAAAAGATTAGTTTGATGAGACTGGATTTTTGTTTTTTGGGTTTGTTTGGTTTTTTTAGTTGTGGTAAAATACACATAAATTTTCCATCTTTACCATTTCTAAGTGTATAGTTCAGTAGTGTTAAATATCTTCATGTTGCCGTGCAGCCAGTCTCCAGAACTCTTTCCATCTTGCAAAACTGACTTTTTTTTTTTTAATTCCTTCAAAAATCCCAAAGATAAGATGTTTTAAGAATGGTTACAAAAATGAAATCAACATGACAGTTTGTCAGTTTTCATTATCTTGGGTAAGGTGGGAGGTTGGGAAGAGGCCTAGGGCAATCGTACTTTCCCTTAAGACTTAATAGGTCAAGAGTTTAATTTAATAGACTATTATAACAAGGTTTATCATTAGGTTTTGAATGGTTTTACAATTTTTTTCTACTTAAAAGTAACAGCATGTGTATTAAATAGCTAAGTGAAATTGTGTAGCTTTGGGAATTTGTATTAAATTATTTTGGAAGTATTTTTTTATTATCTTCTTTATTATGACATTATACCAGGAATTGAATGAGAGGGCATATGTCATTGTGTGACCTTGGTTTGGGAAAATGATTGGTAAAAGGAAGTAGAGCACCCTATTCTCTCCCTCTCTCTCTACCCACCCCCACACTTTCATGTCATATCTTCCCAAGTGTCGTGACTAATTTCCTTTGTTGAAAAGAAAATCATCACTAAATGAAGTATCAAAGCCTCTGTGTATTCAAGTACTTAATGTCCAACAGATATTTGGAAAGATTTATGGTTTTTGTTTAGTAAATTAAGTTTCTGTTAAGCATTAGATCCTGTTGGAGGAACAAACATGCAGTGTAAGAAGTATAAGATAAAATATTTTTACTTTAGGTCTCCTTGGGGGAAATGTGACTAGGTGATAAGAGATAGTTTAGGTGGAAAAACCTAAAGAACTTTAAAAAAAATACAGATATTCGGGCTCTGTATATCTTTATTTTATAGGTCTTTTGAGTGAGGCTTTTATTAGGTACCTTTAGGATAGGACCAGGTCTGTATAAACCTAGCATTGTATAATAGGTGTTTATTAAGTGCTTTTTATATAATGTCAAGGGAGGTTTGCTACAATTGAAATTGTGGTCATCTTTTGTATGTGTGTGTGGTTATCTTTTAAATGTACTACGGTCATTACTAATTAAGGGTACACAGTATATTCACATGTGGAACTTAAAAGAATACACGTGTCCAGGCTGTATTCCCAGAATCTCTGATTGATTAGATGTGGTGTAGAGCCTATACACATGCCTTTTTAAAAAATAAAGCTCTGGGAAGGATTATAATGAAAATTCCCAATGACAATTTCTGTACAGAGAAATCCAACTTTAAAATGAATTGAATAATACAGAAGAATTACTTTTGTTTTTAAGTTTGGAAAATTTTTGATTTCTGTATTCCTTTTTAAGATAGTTTTGGGGTTCTAGTGGGGTAGAATCTTGAGAAAAAGCATTTATATAACTCTATGGTATATCATTGAAGTTGAAGAATACTACTGCTTACTGAGAGGCAAACTTAAAGAGTTCTATCTACATGTAACTTAAGCAAATTCACTCACTTAGCACTCAGCAAATGAAGTACTTTTCTTCTATAAGGGTCCCAAAAGCAGAAGCCAATGGTTTCATTTAGTGTCTACTGAAGATATGGTAATCTGTTCTAGAGTTAGAAGAAAAACTGTTTTGGACTTGATAAGAAATGTACACTCTACCCAAAGCTTTGTATATTGGAATTGAAGGACAATTTAAGGAATTTTCGAGAGTAACGTTGACTCTTTAACATAATCTGCCTAGTAAAATGTAAGTTCACCATTTTGTCAAAAAAAGTAAAAATGTTATCAAATTTAATCATTTATCATCTTTTGGGTTTTGTTTTTTGTTTTTGTCATCAAATTATTATTTTTTCCTTTCTAGAGATTAAGAAGCCACCAGTGGCCCCCAAGCCAAAGCTTGTGGTAGCAAATAATAAGCCTGCTCCACCTCCTGTTGCGCCTAAACCTGATATTGTGATTCCTAGTGTTCCACAGTCAACAAAGAAAACCAAACCAGCAATAGCCCCGAAACCAAAGGTTCTGAAAGGCTCACCTGTTAGAGACATCGGGCAGTCACCGTCAAGGAAAATCATTGTGAACCTGCAAGAGCATAAACAGGAATTACCTAAAAATGCTGACAACTCTAATTGTAAAAATGTAGGGCGTCAGAGCAGCGATTATATTTTACCAATGTGCTCCTGTAATTCTCAGTGTATCCATAAACTTGGGAATAGAGAACATGTGTGTGTAAAGCAGCTTATCTTAGAGCCCCTGGAAATGCATGAAAATTTAGAAAATAGTAAAATTGATGAGTCCTCTTCAGCTATAAAAACAAGGAGTAAATGTGATTCTAACTTTGAAAAAGTCAGGAGCCAGAATGCAGTAGTTTTAAAGGCAAACATCCTAGAAGAGAAGCTTAAAGATGTTTTAACACAACGAGCATCACCTTTTATTTCCCTACAGAAGCACAGCTCCACAGACAGCCCAGAAATGACTGATGGCTATAATTCCAACAGACAATTCAGAATTGAGTTTGCAGACCTGTCACCTTCCCTGTCCAGCCTTGAAAAAGTTCCTGATCATCACCACTGCCACTTACAGATTCCTAGTGATGAAACTTATCAGCATAGTAGTGAAAAAAGCAATAGTTGCTTTCATTCATCTGAACAAGAAACTCTGGAAAATGATAAAAGAAGTACTTTTCCATCTTCAGATGGAGTTAATAAGAAATCAGAAGTCAAAGATCTTGGTCCCTTAGAAATTCACTTAGTACCCTATACCCCCAAATTTCCAACTCCCAAGCCCAGAAAGACACGGGCTGCTCGTCTGTTACGCCAAAAGTATATAGATGTTCCTAGTGAAAGTACTGAAGAACCAGAGAATTTAGACAGTAACCCTTCTTGTCCTTTAGAAGCTGGTTTGAAAAACAGTAAAATTGGTGTTCTTCATCAGAATGTTTTGTGTAACCAGGAACAGGTGGACAAAGTGAAGCCAGGAAATAAAAGTGAATTGAATGTGGACTGCAACAGTGACAGACAAAATTTACTCAATCGACAGAAAGTTATGTGTCATGAAACATCTTCCTTTGAAAAAATAGAAACAGATTGTAATTTGAGTTCTGACACCAAGACAGTAGATGGTTCTAGTATGTCACTTGCTATGGACAAAGGGACCAGTTTTATAAGATGCAGTACTTTATCTATGAGCCTGCCTAAGCAACTCAAATTAACTTGCAATGAACATTTGCCTACTGCCTGTAACCTGGAAGCATCTGCCCCTCAAATACAAAAAGAATCTATAATAAAAGGTGAAAGTTCCTCAAGAATTGTCCCCAAAAAACCTCAGAGACACAGCTTGCCTGCTGCAGGAGTACTTAAAAAAGCTGCCTCAGAGGAGCTGGTGGAGAAAATTTCTTATCCCTCAAATGAAGACAACAATTCAGAGAAGGGTCTAGAAAGAAATCACCTTCGACATTTGTGTGCCCAAAACCATGGTATGTTGTCCTCCTTTGATATGACTAAACAGACTTCAGAAAAGCCAGTGTGGAAATTACCTCATCCTATTTTACCCTTTTCAGGGAACCCAGAATCCTTAAAATCTGTCACCATATCATCAAATAGTGAGCCTTCAACTGCCACGACTAAGCCTAGAGCGAAATCATTATCTGCTATGGATGTGGAGAGGTGCACTAAGCCTTGCAAAGACTCTCAAAAGAAGAACTCGTTAAAGAAGTTGCTGAACATGAAACTGTCCATCTGTTTCATGAAGAGTGATTTCCAGAAATTTTGGTTCAAGAATAGCCAAGTTGGAGATACAACCACAGGCAGCCTCTCAGGTGGGGAGCGGAAAGGGATTGAAAGTGATTGGCATGGCACGTTGGTAGAAGAAAAGAAAAGTAAGCCCATCAAAGCATACTCTGCAGATAATTACAGCCTAGAATCCCAGAAGAAGAGGAAAAAGTCTCGGGGCCAGACCAGTGCAGCTAATGGACCAAGATCTGAGTCTTTGGATGACCAAATGCTCTCCAGGGAGTCATCATCTCAGACACCTTGCAAATCTATTACAAGTGGCTATGCACCAGAGTATGAAAATATACGCCATTATGAGGAAATACCAGAGTATGAGAACTTGCCATTTATTATGGCCGTAGGGAAAACTCCCGAGTTAGAATGGCAAAATTCCAGAAGCATGGAGGACACCGATGCAAATGTGTATGAGGTAGAAGAGCCATATGAAGCTTCAGATGGCCAGCTGCAACTTGAACCCAGACATCAGCATTCCAGGTAACACTTAGGTGCCAGACAGGCACTGCGCTTTAACTGAAATTAACCTGCAACAACCCTGTGAGATGGGGAAAATCACTTGGTGAGAGAGTGGCTTAGTTAAGCATATATTAAATTATTCCAAACTACAGTATTCTTTTATCATATAGCCAGAATGGATGTTTTCAATGCAAGCTTGAAGTAGTTGAGTTATTTTAGTAGCTGATTCAAAGAATTTGACCCAGTGATAGTGTAGATAGTACAAGAGAGACCTAGAAGAGCGAGTTTGCAGGGCCTCCAAAGCACCAACTTAGAAGTCATAGCAGGAAACTAGGAGAGGAAATTGGCCAGTTCAGTGAGGTTTATTTGTTAGGTGTAGGAATCTGTAAAGTTTGAAATCCATGTGTTTGCCTATGGTGCCCTTGTCAGTTAAAACCTCTAAATTTGCAAAATTTCCTCTCTGATATTAGTTATTTTGCTTGTTGAGGACTAATTGCTGACTTCATATGGACGTAGGAAAAATGCAGGAAGTGGAAAGGTACTATCCTTTCTTTCTGAGTTTTGTATGCGTACATGCTACTTCTGATATACCTACCTACTCCATCCATCTTATTAAAACCTTGACCATCTTTAATGGTCCAGCTCAGCAACCACTGGCTTCATGAAGCTTTTACAGACCTAGTAGCAAGTGTTTATTTCCTATTCTGATCTCCCTTTTATGCTGTGGTATCCTTACAGCCTTTCTCTGTGTGTTTTATGGTGTAATTATTTATTGGTATGTCTGGTGTTCTGTTTTTAGTTTTAAGCTCCAAGAAGAGTTTGAGTCATACCTTTTTATCCTTCATGAGGTCAACCAAGGGGCTGAGGAGGAATGAGTAGGTGTTGGTTGGATGATAAAATGAATAAAAAAAGAGGCAAAAAAAAAAAAAAAAAACCAACCCACAACACAACCACTGCAGCTGCTTTTTTTCTCTCTGTAGTCACAAAGAGGGGCCTTTGCATTGCATTTAAAGTGTTTTGTATTTAACAAAAAGCACATAGACTCTTTTTGAAGTCTTCGTGTTCTTATATATAAACCTCAAGCCTTTGAATACTCAGATCTACAGTGGGACTTTTGCAGAAATGTTAAGATATATGGCACGTAGTAGGGGCTTAAAGGATTATCAGGAGAATTGAATAAATAAAAATGTCAAGCAAAATCTTAGTGTACCAAGTAAAATTGTTCTAATTTCTTTTAGCTTACAGATGCTCTTCTAACGTTTTTCTTTAGTCATAAACCCTGTCCTTCCTCCTTTGACCCATGAAAGATTTAGCCTCCCTTGCCTAACTTTTCTCATAGCTGACTCCATTCTGTTTACAACTGTCTACTCTGAACGTTAGTACCTAGGCAAAAGCCTTTTTCTTGGCATAAATATTTTGACAGAGAATTGAAATTAAGTATCCCAACTTAAAAAAAAAAAAATGTATTCTCATGCTTGCTCTTCTGTCCATGGAACAGTTTTGTTGGTATTGCCCTCCTTTTAATATTCTTCTGTATAGTGAATAGTGTGTCTGTGAGAAAGGGAAATTAATTTGGCTTCTTTATGGTATACTACTGTCCTTACCTAAGATGAAGTTTTTTTCTTGAAACTGGAGGTTTGGTCATCCCATTGGCCCTCAGGCTTAAATCTCAAGGATCGGGGCGCCTGGGTGGCGCAGTCGGTTAAGCGTCCGACTTCAGCCAGGTCACGATCTCGCGGTCCGTGAGTTCGAGCCCCGCGTCAGGCTCTGGGCTGATGGCTTGGAGCCTGGAGCCTGTTTCCGATTCTGTGTCTCCCTCTCTCTCTGCCCCTCCCCCGTTCATGCTCTGTCTCTCTCTGTCCCAAAAATAAATAAAAAGCGTTGAAAAAAAAATTAAAAAAAAAAAAAATCTCAAGGATCTGTCATTATTGCTAACACCAGCTGTAAACTTCTGGAACTCAGCCTTTTTCTGCTGTTTCTTACGCAGGACGCTTTGCTCTGATGGTGGTGGGAAACGTGGTTGGAAGGGGTTAATGTACACAGCCAGCCTGTGCAGCTGGATGGCATTCTTAAGGAGGGTTCTTTCTCAAGGCCACAGGAAACTGAGGGTGGCTTTGGACAGGTTACAGGCTGTCAAGTAGGGCAGTCTGGTGAAGAGTGAGTGAGCTCTGCTTTTGAATTAGCTTTCCACAGAGATTTTTGTTTAGGCCTGGAGCAGGGAGCCAGGCTTGAGACTCTTGAAATGTGCCAGCTGAATCAAAAGCCTTCAGTCATAGGGTCAGACTAACAGCTTTTCCTGGGAGGTTGTACCTTTTGTAAACAACATTGAATAGACAGAGAAAGCAAAATCCAAGCCCTCATGAGGAGGATACCTGGACACCCTAAAATAAGGTAAATGAGAAGTGGGACATACATTTCAGGTGAGTTGAGTGGATCCAAGTGGAAATCCTGTTTGGTAATCTAGCTGTTGAAAATATATAGACCTCTGCCTTGCAGTAATTAAAGTCCAACCCAGTAAAGTTCTAAAATGATTAGAAAAAACACATTATGAACCCTATGTAAGATCGTTCTGTTGGAAAGAGTAGACAAGTGTCTTTAACACTTTCTCGATCCTCAGGGAAGAGATTCTGGCTCTTTCAGAGGAGATTGGCTCAGAGAGACTTACTAATTTTACAGAGTCCACATATATAATCAACCAGATTCTGGATTAGTAAACAGACACTGCCAAGCTTGAGGTGGCTCATATGGTCACCTTCTTTAGAAGACAGATGTTTCATGAATCCAACAGCTTAATATTTACTAATTCATAACATGTTTGTCATTTATCAGGAAATAATTGTATACAGTCCCCAGTTACAAATAGGATTGTATTCTAAAAGTTAATTGTAATTTGGAACTTAGAGTGTATTGTCCAAAGAAACAACTTTGGAAACATTGGTAAAGGACTCAGTTTAGCACCCAAATTATATTAACCATTACTGTACTGGCTTCCACTTCCCTCGTCCTGGGTGAATTCTTCCTCTCAGCTTCTCTTTGTGCTGAGGCAGGAGCATTGGCCAGGGTGGGGTTGAGCACCCCCATGTCAGAGAAGCAAATCCACTGAGTCTGAGAGGCAGTGTTTATGGAAAGGGTGAGGTGACTAAAGAATGAGGAAATCAGGGGCTGGGTTTGCTTTGAGAAAGACTGTAAGGCATTGGGAGTGATAAGGAGAAGGGAAGGGCTGGGTGATTGGGATTTAGAGTGCAGTGGATTTTCTTTCCCTCCTTTCTCCTCACTATTCCTATCCCTCCTCTCTTTCCCTCCCCATTCTCCACTGCAGGATTCTGCTAATTGGGTTTCTGACCTCAGGCAAGAGTGAGTAGAGGAAACTGGAGGAGGGGAGTTGGCTGCTGTGAGGAGTGGTGCTGGGAAGCCCTGCAGCCAAGAAGGGTGAATAGCCAAATATGAAGGTAAAGGAGGGTGAAGGGAATACCCCTGGCCGTAGAAACTGTAGCTTTTGGTGTTCCCAGATCGGTCACCGTTTGCTTACTGCCCTGGGTTCTCAAAAGCAGTTTTGTTGGGAGCCAGATTGTGAGAAACTCTGGAGTATTCTGGTGCCTTTTGGGTATAGTTAGGAGCTCTCTTGCCTGACATGTTTCAAACATGATTATCCTCAAATACATAGCAGGCAGCAGGCCTTTCTGTCTCACTGGCATGCAGGTTAATGAGTGCTTATTTATTAGTATTATTTAAGAAGTTTGATTTTCATAGGGAAGTTTGTAAATTTGGGTTGTTAATATTAAAGAGTTATAGACAAATTAGCAAAATAATAGTATGCCAATATGGGAATTTTCCTTTTGAAATTGTAGTGGATTTCTTAACTCTCTAACCAAGAAAAACTTTCCCTGGAACCTTTCTACCTTTTTCCTCTGTTGTTTAATTCTTATTATAAGCACTTCAAAGAAAATGAATGATTGTTGAGTTTTCCTGGGTAACCTAGCAAGCCCTCAGTTTATATATTCCATAATATTGACCCATGTGTAAAGCACTGTGCCTTCAAAAGTGAAAGGAGAGTGCCTACTCCCCAGAGTTTCTGTCCAGTGAGGCAGCAGACAATTACAGGGCAGCATGGTTTTGTGATTCCAAACTTTGTCCGAGTTATACCCCAAGAAGGGTGTTAAAGATGACTTCACAGGGCACCTGGCTGGCTCATTCGGGGAGGAGCATGCAATTCTTGATCTCAGGTTTGTGAGTTTGAGTCCCAGGTTGGGTGTAGAGATTACTTAAAAAAATAAATTAAGGGCGCCTGGGTGGCGCAGTCGGTTAAGCGTCCGACTTCAGCCAGGTCACGATCTCACAGTCCGTGAGTTCGAGCCCCGCGTCAGGCTCTGGGCTGATGGCTCGGAGCCTGGAGCCTGTTTCCGATTCTGTGTCTCCCTCTCTCTCTGACCCTCCCCCGTTCATGCTCTGCCTCTCTCTGTCCCAAAAAATAAATAAAAAACGTTGAAAAAAAATTAAAAAAAAAATAAAAAAATAAAAAAATAAAAAAAATAAATTAAGATAAAGATGACTTCACAAAGGTGGTAAGCCTAGACCCAAGGCTTATAAAAATGGACAAGATTGAATTTGGCATTTAGGAGGTCATTTTTTAACCTTGATAAGAACAGTGTCAGTGTTGCTCTAGAGGAAGAAGCCAGATTGCAGACTGAGGAGGATTTCAGAGAGGAAATGGAATCAGCCAATGTAGATGGCTGTTCTTGAAACTTTGCCCAGAAGTCCCCATCACTTGACAGGTTTGGATTTATCTTTTGGTTTTCCTCAAGCACCAAGATTCAAAATAAAATAAACTTCAAAATAATTTCTTCTTAATCAGTAGACCCTCATTTCTGATGAAGGAAAGTATTAAGTTTTTTGTTTGTTTTCTCCCCGTTTTAAGCACAAAACTGGGCTTAATGAGCTGGCCAAATGACAAATCGTCTAAAATCCTGTTATGGCTTCTGTGTTGTAAATCATCAGACCTAGTGTGTCTTGGGTTGCATTTATCATCTGGTGGTAGTGTTGGATTTTAATGTAATGATTAAAGTATAAATTAATAGCCCTAATAAGCATTTCCACCTTATTGTAGCACTGATAAGATTATGCACTGTTAGAGGGTAAGGGTTAGGACTCCTGTATCTCAACAGAAGCCTTTTACTGGGAGTTATTTACAGCATCATCAGCTCAGGAAATATCAAACATTTGTATGGCTCTTTAACTTTGGCTTTCTTGTGTTGGAATCATAACCTCACAATTTTGGCAAATCTGTTTGTTTACATACTTACCCTGCATTTGAAACTGCAGCTAGGAGCATTGGATTTTATTTCTTGGCAATAAAGCTTTTCTTTTTTCCTTTCAAATTAATTATTAGCAATTAGTGAAATTGCAGTATTTTTTCCAGCACTGTCACTTTGGTCTCATTTTTTGCCGAAACAGATAAGTGATATTTTATCAAACATTATGCTTTTCTGTGTTGGAATGTCACTTTATACTTTTGGATGCATATTTTTAGTCAAGAGATAGAAGAACAAATATCCTAAATTATGATTGTGTGTACACACATACATCCTGTCATGGTAAAAATACATTGTGTTGAGATAGATGATATTTGCACATTTGGGGGGTGGGTGGCATTATTTTTAGAGATGATTGGTTTTCCATTGCTAGATTTTTATTAAATTTTTGAATAGTAAAAATCTAAAAATTTTGTAATTTAGCCAAGGATATCATAATTTTGCTTTTTAAAAGTTAATAATCAATTATATCAGTGAGACAAATTGCTTTGCAAAATGAGCTTCTGACCTATTTCCTAGAAAAACATTCTCAGTGTGAACCTTTTGGGAAAGGACACCTGTGGGGAGGGGACAAGGATGGCCTTCATTGTTTTCCTAAACATTTTTAATTCCTGTAAGGACCTGATTGGTAAAGATAATCTGATAATCCATCAATCTGTAAATGGATTAAGCCTGTTAATAGGATGTTTGGAAGTCAATGCATTTTTGCAATAGAAATAACTGTGAGTAGGTCTTAGGTTCCTAGCCAGCCCACGAGAACTTATTTAGCTTCTGATATGTGAAAAGTGCAATGGAAATTAATAGCAAATGAAATTGTGGCAATACCAAAACAGAACGATAAAATAAGATTTTTGTAACTTTTAAATGCTGATACATTCAAGGAGGTGTAAAAGGTGGTGTGTTGAGGAACTTATTAGGAAGGAACAGGATGAAGAAGTGGAGAAGATGAACTTTGGCTCACCATTCCTCCAGGTGGTTCAGGGGAATTCCAAATCTAGGCTCATGTTCTTTTGTAGGGTGATGAGTGTATTCATATTTCAGGTATTCGTAAGTAATGCCTGTGCTTTGTACATTACTTTTGTAAGCTTTCTGTGTTCTTCCAGACATTTCTTTTAAATGCATCATCTTTTCCTGGAATTACATAGATTAATTTGGTATTTAGGGCAAGCCCTTTATTAAAAAAGTAGACGTGTTTATATGAGCCTATTTATTTTAATACTTTTTTTTTTTTAATACTTTTTTGAAACTATATTAGTAGCGAAGTGTAGCAAAGTGTGCCACAACTCAAAGAGCGGTTTGAGTTGTAGCACATTTGGGTGTAGGAAGCTACAAAGTAGATGTTTTTTATTAAATTCTGAGTTAAGTTCAAGAACTGCACTGCCTAGTTTCCTCTGGGTGGTATAGAAAAACTACTTTGGATTAGTCTGAGTCTGGTAATCGTGTTTGTGGATCTCTGAAGGTTAAAAAAAAAAAGTATTTGCAAGTAGTTTTGACGTCAGACAGAGATAATCTATCTTTGGAATTATAAAAATTGGGTTGACCAAATAGACTATCAGTGGAGTAAAGTGTGATGATAGTATTTCCAGGAAGAACAGCTGTCTTCTGCATTTCTCAGCCCTTCTTGTTTGCATGTATTATAGAGCCATTTTGGTTCCATATAAGTGTGCATTGGAGTAAGGTTGTATTTGGTGTTATCATACCCTTTTATACAAGAAGAAATCGAATCACGGTGATGGTGACTTCAGGAAAAATGGACAATTAAAATACAATGAGATTCGTGATTCTGAGCCCTAATGTCCAAGGGTCTGTTTACCAGACTCTCCCATTGATCAAAGTATTTTGGTTTCTGCTTCAGGAAAGGTGAAATAATAAACACTGAACAAAGAAAATCAGTTCCCCTGAATGTTTGGATAAAAATAAAAAGGAAAACAAACACATTAGCCTTTTTCTGTTTGAAATGGTGTAACTGCTTATTCTTGAGCTCCCATGGATTCCATAGAAAACTTTGTTTTACTTAGATCATATATTTTTTTGAAGTCAGTTTCTTGGTAACATATTTTTGGCAAGTTGATATACTTTGGCATATGTTAGTATCATCTGAAACATTAGGAATTAAAGAATAGATTTGGTTTTTGATAAATTTAGAATAGCTCGTTCTTTTTTCTTTCTTCATCTGGAAAGTAGTTCCGATTTGAACTATTTGGCAATTGTAATTTCAAGTCCAGGAAAGTTGGTGTAATGTATACAGAAGGAATAATTGGTGACTTTTTTTCTGTCTTTTCTCTTGGTCTTTAGATGTATCTGCAGTCACAAGTAAACAGATATTTCAATTTAAATGAGTAGCTGTTTCATTTCTTAAATTTTCTTTGTATAGTTCCACTGTTGGAAACATGAGGGAAAAGCACAGTTCCTCACTACTGCCCTTTTAGGTTGTGGGAAGTACTTGGGGTGGGAGGGAGGGATGAATAATGAGCTCATTCATGAGTCCAGATATGATTTATTTGGTATCACGTTTGGGTGAGGAAACTTAAATGGGGACCTTTTGGGTATTTTGAGAAATTTGGAAAGTCATATATGTCTTTTAATGGTTCTAGGTTAAATGTAAATTTTAGAACTAATAGAGTCATTACAAATCATCCAGTGCAGTCTCCTCATTCACTGATGAAGCCAAGCCCAGCAAGACATGCTGACTTTTTCCACACCACAGAGATGGGAAATTGCAAAACCAAGACTCCAACCTGCTGCTTCAGAATACCACATTGCCCCTTCTAATGCTGTTGTGGAACCATTGCAGTGAAAGTCAGCAAGATTTAGAAAACTCAAGTGATCTTAGTTGTTGAAAAAAGGTTTAGGTTTGCTTGTGACATTGCCTATTTTCTTCAGTTATGACAGATATTGTTATCCCTATTAGGAAGGAGGGCTGCACACAGCTTATGAACACAGGATTATATGGCTCGTGTTTTTTTTTTTTAATTTTTTTTTAACTTTTTAATTTTTGAGACAGAGAGAGACAGAGCATGAACGGGGGAGGGGCAGAGAGAGAGGGAGACACAGAATCGGAAGCAGGCTCCAGGCTCTGAGCCATCGGCCCAGAGCCCGACGCGGGGCTCGAACTCACGGACCGCGAGATCGTGACCTGGCTGAAGTCGGCCGCCCAACCGACTGAGCCACCCAGGCGCCCCTGGCTCCTGTTTTTAAGATGATTTCAGGTGATTTCAGAGAGATAAGGGCTCAAACTAAGCAGAAACTTTTTAGCCAACAAATATCTGTGCTACTAATATATGTTAACAAAACTTTCTTCCCTCCACTGACTCCCCATCAATCCAGTTTTTTGCCCACCTCACCAAAAGTCTATCAACCAGATAATATCAAGGATAAGAAATGATCTTAACATCAAATAGCACAGACTCTATGCTAAATAGTAATAGTTACTATTTACTCAGTATTTCTGCTATGCCAAGCATCATGCTAGGAGCTCTCTCATAGTCCCTTCTATCCTATAAGGCAGATATTATCTTCTTTTACAGATGAGGAAACTAAGACTTAATGAGTTTTAAGTAACTTGCCCAAGGGCACGCAGGTATTGTGTAGAATATGTATGTATTGTGTAGAACTCAATATGGAACCAAGTTCCTGAGACATACTGATTTTAAATCAGGATATGTTCATATTGTTCTGTGCTGTGAGGCATTGGTTTTGCCTTTTTTTTTTTTTTTCTTTTTATGTTTGATATCGGTAGAGGTCTGTGAATCTTCTCTCCAGGAAACCTTGATGGACAAAGTATTTCTGTCCCAAATTTGTTCAGTGTCTAGAAGGAAAACACAAGGACACCTGCAGTGATATGTATAGGCATCACTGAGCATTTTCAGAGGCTCCAGATTTTTCATGCTAGAAGAGCTCATTGGTTGGAAAGTTTTTGTGGTTAGGAAATTGATGTTTCAGTGTTTGGAAACTGAACTATTCATGCCATATTTGCATTTAGTCAAGGTAGTGGTGTTAAAATGGGTTCCTGTCATTTAGTACCATTTTATGGGGAAATTAATGACACTGGGAGAACTATGCATGTCTCATATTTCCCACTGATTTACGTGAAAGTTACTTTTTTAGCTATTATCACTATTCCTGATTTCATTCTTTGTCAGATACTTTCTGACCTCTAAAACACTGTAGTCTAATAGTTAATTACTATTTATGGATCCCCAAAGTAAATAATTTTGTAAAGCTGAAATACCTTTTATAATAATATATCCTTATTATCGTAATGAAAAAAAAAAAACAAAACCAGATTTAAATGAATGGTAGGGGTTTTTTTCCTCCAAAGAGGCAGGTGATACACTCTCTGGTTGAATATTGGAGGAGATAGGATTTCTGCAGTCTTGTGAATTATGAGAGGGCAAGACCTGGAAACTGGACAGGGAGCACATTCAGTTGGGCTATAGATTGAGAGAAAATCTTAGATGAGCACTGCTAGCATCATTTCTGGGGCTGCTGACATAGGTCACAGTCACTGGCTTCATCTACCAAGAGGCTTGTGGAATATACCTCCAAGGTGACACTGATCATGATGCCTCTGTGACTTTTTAATTTGGCATCTTGTATTCATTCTGCCTAGGCTCAACTGAATTTAGCTAGTCTTATTTTAAGCAAATAAATTCTGAAAGTCATGTGGAAAACATATTAAATTCCTTTTGTGTACACCCTGCTGGGCATTTTAACACTGTGTCTCGTGTAAAATAATTACAGTGCTAATTACGGCTTCTCCAAAGCAAGCCTGGTAAGTAAGACCTATACTTGGGTATGAAAAGTAGATACATGTATATGAAAGAACTCAAACTGAATTATAGGACTTCTGATAATTCAGACTTCTGATATATTTGTAGTTTTTTTCTCTCAATCCAAATTAATTAATCTATCCAGAAATAACTCCCCAATTGGCTCCATTGTGAGGATGTCTCATTACCAAAGAGCATGTAAGTATGGATTTTTTAGTCTACAGATGTGGATACATGTTTCACTGCCCTATATCACTTGTTTCCTGCCTCTCCTCTTCAAATGTTTTGTGCTAAAACAGGATGAAGAGGGAATAGTGGAGTGCCATGCTCTGAAGGCTTTTGTTATAGGAACCTGCTGAAATCCTGTTGGCCTCGATCTGCCAGTTTTCCATGACTCTGATTCCCAAAGACTCCTACCTAATGACAGTTGATTTAAAAGGCATCTGATTCCCATGTAAACATAGTGACATTTTAACTGCTAATGGGGATATTTTGAAGTCATTTTATTCCATAGTAGATAATCAACTACTTCAGAGACAGTTGGTATTTTAGATTTTATTTTGTAGAATTTATATAGAGAATTTTGGTAAAATATAGATTTTACTTTTATAGAAATTAATAAACTTAATTCCCCTTGGATAAACCAGAAACCAAATAATTACCTCTTACTATGTCCTTCTCTCAGGCTGGTCTCAACATTTGGAAATGGGGGGCGGGGATAGGGGAATTAGACAAGAAATCAGAGAAACTAAGGAGAGTTCCTATTCACAAGGAATTTACAATCTGGTTTATGATTTTTTTAAGTTGAAAGTGTAACTGACATAACTGTAGATTCATGTACAGTTGTAAGAAATAGTACAGGGGCAGGGTGTTTGGGTGGCTCAGTTGGTTAAGTGTCCCTTGGTTTTGACTCTTGGTTTCGGTTCAGGTAATGATCTCACAACTCATGAGTTCAATCCCCACGTTGGGCTCTTCACTGAGGGTGGAGCCTCCTTAAGATTCTCTTTTTCTCCCTCTGACCCTCTCCCCAGCTCACTCTCTCTCTCAAAAAAAAAAAAAAAAAAAAAAAAAGTTTTCTCTTTAAAAAAAAAGAAAGAGGGGCACCTGGGTGGCTCAGTCCATTGAGCATCCAACTTCGTCTCAGGTCATGGTCTTGCAACCTGTGAGTTCGAGCACCGCATCGGGCTCTGTGCTGACAGCTCAGAGCCTAGAGCCTGCTTCAGATTCTGTGTCTCCCTGTCTCTTTGCTCCTCCCCCATTTGCGCGCATGCACTCTCTCTCTCAAAAATAAACATTAAAAAATTAAAAACAAAAAGAGAACGAGTACAGAGAAAAACTAGTATCCTTTTACAAGTTTCTCTTCATGGTAACATTTTGTAAAATTATAGTAAAACAGCACAACCAGGATACTAACATTGATACAATCTGTTGATCTTACTTAGGTTTCCCCAGTACTTGTACTCAGTATGTATATATGTATTTAGTTCTATGTAATTTTGCCACGTGTTGGTTTGTGTATCTGCCATCACAGTGAAGATGCTGAGCAATTCCATCGTTGCAAAGATCCCCCCTGTTACCTTTTTATAACCACACCCACCTCTCACCCATCTCAGTCTCAACCTTGGCAACCAATAATCCATTTCAAATTTTTTGTCATTTCAAAAATGTTATATATAATGGAATCATAATTCATTCAGCATCATTTCTGGAGATTTCATCCAAGTTGTTGTATACGTCTCTATAGCTCTTTCCATTTATTGCTGAGTAATATTCTAGTTAAAGGACATCTAGTTAAAGGGCCATTTCTACTGTTTGGCTCTTAAAAATAAAGCTATAATCGACATTCATGTATAGGTTTTTGTATGAACATATGTTTTCATTTCCCTGGAATAAGTACCCAAAAGTACAATTACAGGTTATGTGGTGATTGTGTGTTTAGTTTTAGGAGGTGCTGCCTCCTAAACTAACCTCCTAAACTGTTTTCCAGAGTAGCTGTACCATTTTACTTTCCCACCAGCAGTGTATGAGTGGTCCAGTGTCTCTACACCCCCTTCAGCACTTGGTGTTTGCCACTTTTATTTTTAGCCATCCTGATAGGTGTGTGTAGTGGCATCCCGTTGTGGTGCAGTTTGCATTTCCTTAATGGTTAATGATGTTAAATATCTTTTCATGTACATATTTGCCATTTATATATCCTCTCAGGTGAAATCTCTGTTTCTTTGGCCCGTTTGCAAGTGAGACTTTTTGGTTTATTGTTTTTTTCATATATATATTTTTTAAAGTTTATTTATTTTTGAGAGAGAGAGAGAGACAGCATGAGCCGGGGAGGGGCAGAGAGAGAGGGAGACACAGAATCCGAAGCAGGCTGCAGGCTCTGAGCTGTCAGCACAGAGTCTGACACAGGGCTCGAACTCACAGACTGCGAGATTAGAGATTATGACCTGAGCCGAAGTCGAACACTCAACTGACTGAGCCACCCAGGCGTCCCATTGGTTTATTGTTTTTAAAGAATTATCTCGTAATTAAGCATCATTTGGTGCCCTACTCCCTAGAGAATAAAATTCAAACTCTTTACCTTAGTAAATAAGACTTTTTGTGGTCTGGCCCCAGTTGGCCTTTGTAATGTCATGAGTTTGCCTACCTGTATAAGATTGACCAACATTCCTAAGCACCCTGTTCCCTTTCATAGCTTTGTTCTACTACCTGACACACCCTCCTCCAGACAGATTATCTTTCATCCTTCTAGACCTAACTCAAATGTTACCTTTCACAGAACTCTCCCTTTCCAGTGTAGGAAAGGTAAGAAAATACCCCTACCTCTTCCACCTATCCCCTTGTCCCACTTACCCGGTTCTGTTTTTCTTTCTAATAACACTTTCTTTTCCCATCAGTATATTATCTATTTCCCACTTCTCTCCACTACTAAAATACAACCTGCATGAATGAGTGAGGCATTTAACTTTGTTACAGCACTTTATCCCCTGTGCCTAGAACAGTGCCTGACGTATAATGGGCACATTGTAAATAGTTCTTGAAAGACTGAGGAAGTGAATTTGTGGATACTTGTGTTGCCACTCCCTTCCATAGCATGTTACCTAACATACCCTATTTACAGTGTAATAAAAGTGATAGCTACCATCTACTGTATTGATTGTATACCAAGCAGTACAGGTCACCCCTTTCTTCGTCTGCTTTTGCACAACACTACTTTATTATTCTATCCTAGCAGTTTGTTAGCCTCTCCCTACCACTCCCTCCAAAAAAAGAAACATAAGATATAAGAAATATAAGAATAAATATAAGCATCTTTGTGTCCCTGGCCTCAGCAGATACCTGGCACAAAATAGGTGGTCACATCTGAGTAAATAGTTGTCAGGTTATATATTGCTTTTACTTGTGTGAGGTCAGAATCCAGCTGCATTTTGAGTAAACCAGTGTCCCACTGACTAGGCTTCCAGAATGCACAGGAAACATCTGTTAATTTTGGAAAGCTGTTACACTGATTTGGAAAATTATTGCTATTTGCTAAAACAAAGCTCCCTTGAAGAAGAGAAATTGGGCTAAAAGACCTCACATGAGTCTGTCTTTATTAGATAGTGAGCATCCTTACATGTTGTAGAATTGTTAAGCAAGAAACTTTCCATTCCACTCATTCCACTGGTCCTGTTACGAACCTGCAGAAAGAAGCCATAGGCCTAAATTCCCACACGAATCAAAAGCAATTTTTAACAGTCTCTCAAAGTATGTATCTTAAGGTGCCTATCGTGATGTGATGTGCGATTCAGAAAATGTAGATAATTTAATACTAAAAAAAATATTTTTATAAAACTCTTCTTAAATGAAAGATCTGTCTCTATGTCTTACATGTAGTAAGAAAACTGAAAGTTAAAAAATAAAAATCTAAGCGGTTTGTAGGTACCCAAAGGAGTTAGCCAAACTGTTAGCATGTCCCAAAATCAAGAGCTTGGTGAAGGCCTTGTGCAATTTTTATATATATGAGGAAATGATTAGAGTGATTTAGCTATAGAAAATGTGCTTTCTCTTATGGGGTCAATTACCCATATCATTATTTTAGGATTTGAACATCTGGTCTGCTGAAATATGTTATTTAAATTCTGTTGTCTGCAAATAAAGTGTATTATCAACACCAATCTCGAGTAGTCGGGTATCCAGATGAGAAAAATATAAGAATCTTAAATAAAAAAAATTATGAAATCTGGTGCACCTGGGCGGCCCAGTCGGTTGAACATCTAACTTTGGCTCAGCTCTCAGTTCGTGATTTCAAGCCCTGCATCAGGCTCTGTGCTGACCGCTCAGATCCTGGATCCTGCTTCAGATTCTGTGTCTCCCTCTCTCTGCCCCTTCCCCACTCATGCTCTGTCTCTCAAAAATGTGTGAATGTTAAAAAAACATTTTTTTTAAACTATGAAATCTTCTAGAAAAATGTTAACTTAAGAAAACTTTTTACCCTTATCTTTTAGTGTTCTCACTATACAACAGATAAAATCTGATGTTCTAACTATTAAGAAGACCAATAACATATAGGATATGTTCGTGAACTTGTACAGATAACCTGAGAAAGCTATTTAATAGATTACACGTTTCATCCTAGTATTAAATTGTGTTTCCAGTTATATTAAATTGTGTTTCCAATTACAGGTGCTTACTGCATACCAAGTATATGCTAAGTACCATATTTGGGGAAGGATAAAAGAAACTTTTAAAATCAGAATTGGGAGGCGCTTGGGTGGCTCAGTTCGTTTGGCGTCTGACTTCGGCTCAGGTCATAATCATACAGTTCGTAAGTTTGAGCCCTGTGTCGGGCTCTGCTGACAGCTCAGAGCCTGGAGCCTGCTTCAGATTCTGTCTCCCTCTCCTGTGCTTGTTCTCCCACCCTCTCTCAAGAATAAACAAATATTTAAAAATAAGTAAATAAAATGAGAATTGGTACTAGGGTTTTAGCAAAGAATATAAAATAAAGGTCTGAAGGGTGAAAGTTTTCTGTGACTATTCAATTAGTTTTGGTCTCATTAAAATATATGAACTCTTTGTAGAGCAAAATTTAAACACTGAGAAAGTAAGCAAATACATTAGCTCTAATAGGTTCAGGGGCTTTTTGATGGTAAAATTAGTTTAAGTATGTTTTCATACCCAGTGTTTACTTGATTACCTGTTGATGGTTTTGTACAGTGGGCTAACATGAGATCTTAACCGTTCCATTGAATGTAGTAGCCTTGTTAGATTGATTCTCAATAGTAGTAATTCTAAGCATCTTTAATTCTTACTGAGCTCTTCCCACTGCTAAGGAGCAAAGTATCTTCCCATACTCTCCTGTATTCTACATATTACTGTCTTTTCAGCCTGCTTGTTGAAGTCTTGACTCCAGTAAATATGTCTGCTGGCTTTTCTGCTAATGCCCTGTGGGTTGATTCCATAAGTTAAAATCTGTGACTGTGAGTAGGGTTTGTTGGAGTTTACAGTAGCTTCTATCTTACTATACTTACCTGATGTTAGGGTAAAGATGTTCTTTCTTCCTTGGGTTTACCATACAGGGAATTTATCATTTTCCTTGACAGGTGGTAGACAATTTAGAGAGTTGGAAGTGTGTTCATTTATAGTCTGTCTACAGGAAGTATACTGAAAATTACTGCTGTAATTTACATGTCAACATGGTCTGATTTTTGTTTTGTTTTGTTTTGTTTTGCATTTTATAGGAGGCTTAGATAGGGATGGCTGTCTCCAGCCCATCCTTCCCCCTTATCTTTGATCTTTTCTTCCTAAGTATTATATACATACATATATATATATATATATATATATATATATATATACACACACACACACACACGTATATATATTGTATATGAGGAATGCTTGAAATAATTGAAATTAGTAAGCTTGGGGGAAGGAGAATGGGGATTTTCTGTATTAAGTTTTTAAATTATAAGCATTACATAGAATCCTTTTTTTTTTTTCTTTTAAAGTTAAATGTACATAAAGCGAAAAGTAAAATGTTCCTTCCTTTCCCTCTCCTTATCCCCCTCCATTCTAGTTGAGAGAAAAGGTTTTCTGGGGGTTTGTTTGTTTTTGTTTTTTGATATGGAAAGTTTTAGAATAAATGGAAATTTTAGGGGTAGTTAATCTCTGTTCCCAGGAGGCCTTATCTTGGAGGTACTTGAGAAAGGCAAAGGCTGTCAGAACTGTTTCCCCTAGGCAGGAAGTCTTCCTTCTTGTGTTACCTCGGTGCCTAACACAAAGCTTAACTCACCAGGAACTCAGTGAACAGCTAGGGTAGTACAGGCACATATCACAGATGGAAGAGTGGATCACGTTCCTGGATAACGCTTTGTCTTTCTACTTGCTCCTTATATCTCTCCTCTTTCCTTCTTTTCTTACTATTTTCTGGTACCTTAATTTGTCCTTACTTCCTTCCTCTCCTTTTTTGGTGCCTTTAGCTAGTGGTTCAGAGCAGGGGATCAAGGTTTTGAAGTGCTGTCTACTAGACTTTCTACTGTAGGATGAACATCTGTAATTAGAAAATAAATACAGGTACCTTGCTTTACATTACAAAGTAAAGTTCACATAACTAAAAGAATCAGCAACTTCAATGTATAAGTGACATGTGCATTTTATAACTTTCAGAGGTCTTTGTAGCCTGTGTTGCTCATTGTGATCTTTATTTACCAAAGAGGGATAAAGCTAGTGTTTAGAAAGGTGCTTTTAAAAGTATCTTGAGATCTAATAGGACACCTCTAAATTAGGTGGTGACTGAAATTCTTTTAGAAATAGGAAACAGTGTTGTGATATGGGTAAAAGTGTGATTATTCCAAGCTTCAGGATATTACTGTACAAGTAATAAACTCCCAAAAAGAAGCAGTGAAGTAAAACATTTATAACAAGAGTAGGGGTGACCTGCTACAAAATCATGGCTCATATGATCTCATTGCAGGAGTTCTTTACTCAGCCATGTACACTGATGATGAGCTGTTTCACATGACTGATAATGCAGAAGCTTCTGTCTGAAGTCATTTTTTTACCCAAGTCTAGACTTTTAAGTATCTGGAGTAATTGTTTTTTTAATATTACAGATGACACTCAACATGTACGAAGTGAGAGAGCATGCATACAAATACCAGGCATTGTTGTCAGTACATTATTCATATAAATTTGTTTGATTCTCATAAAGCCCTTTCAGGTAGGCACTATTATTATCCCCATTTTATGGATGAAGAAACTGAGGCAAATAGAAGTTAAGAGCTTATCACTCATTTTCACTTAGATAGTAAGTGGAAGAGCTAAGATTAAAACAGAATCAGTTTGGGGGCACCTGGGTGCCTCAGTTGGTTAAGTGTCCAACTTCAGTTCAGGTCATGATCTCATGGTTTGTGGGTTCAGGCCCCACATCAGGTTCTGTGCTGACAGCTCAGAGCCCGGAGCCTGCTTGGGATTCTGTGTCTCTCTGTCTCTCTGCCCCTCCCCTGTTCGTGCTCTGTCTCTCACTCAAAAATAAATAAAAACATTAAAACAAACAAACAAAAAAACAGAGGCCATTTTGCTCCAAAGCAGATATTCTGCTCCTTCTGGGTAATCTACTAAAGCAAGGGTCAGCCAACTTTTTCCATAAAGGGTCAGATGGTAAATATTTTTACCATGTAATCTCTGTTGCAACTGTTCAACTCTGTGGATATAGCATGAAAGCAGCCATAGACAGTCCAAAAACAAATGTGCTTGACTATGCTCCAATAGAATTTTATTTGTAGACACTGAAATTTGAGTTTTATGTATTTCCACATGTCACAAAACATTATTCTTGATTTTTTTCTCCACCATTTAAAATGTAAAAACCATTCTTGGCTCATGGGCCTTACAAAAAGAAGCAGACTGGACTTGTCTGTTCATACTGTACTATTTTTGTGTGAGATATTAGGATAAAGTCCACTAATTTATTCATCCATGCAGGAAAGAGAGATCAGGTATCATACTAAATTCTAGGTTACCAAGGATGAACAAGAACAAAACCTTCCAGTTCCTTTTGCCATTCCACTTAAGTTCTACTTCTTCTCATGTCTGCTTTTTTAAGAATTTATCTTTGAGGCTCTTGGGTGGCTCAGTCACTTGAGTGTCTGACTCTTGGTTTCGACTCAGGTCATGATCCCAGGGTTGTGGGATTGAGCACTGTGTTGTCGATTGAACCCTGCTTAAGATTCTCTCTCTCCCGCAGCCCCTCTCCCCACTCCCTCTCTCTTAAAAAAACAAAAATTCTCTATTTCCTGTCCGTTGCATGTACCAGACATGTTCATATTATCCGATTTAATCTTCATAGCCAGTAGTGTTATCTGTTTTATAGTTTAGAGAAGGGGCGCCTGGGTGGCTCAGTCGATTAAGTGGCCGACTTTGGCTCAGGTCACGATCTCACGGTCCGTGAGTTCAAGCCCCGCGTCGGGCTCTGTGCTGACAGCTCGGAGCCTGGAGCCTGTTTCCGATTCTGTGTCTCCCTCTCTCTGACCCTCCCCCGTTCATGCTCTGTCTCTCTCTGTCTCAAAAATAAATAAACGTTAAAAAAAAAAAAAAAAAAGAGAAGTATAAAATAAAAGAGCCTAAATAGGCAGCCATTTACACACAGCCAGGTGAGAAGTAGAGCCTAGATTCAAATGCAAGTCTGTCTTAGGTTTAGGTGTTTTTTTTGTTCTCTTCACTGCTGCTTCCTCTTTGCTCCTGGGAATGTATGAAGCTATGATGAAATGCTTTTGACCCTGTCTAAAGGGAATTTGTGTATCTCACTTCTAAAATGGCATGCTTATTTTTACTCCCCTTCCATTTGCCCTGACTCTAGCTTTCAAAGATGCTATCTATACAAGTTTGATAGAAATGTTAAGATGTTTCTTGGTTTCCCAATCAAGGAAGCAAAGGAAAGAAAGAAAGAAAGAAAGAAAGAAAGACAGAACAAGTTAATAATTTAACTAGTAGAAAGATACAGTGATGCATGGGAGGAAGAATGGAGGAAGAAAACCCATGTCCTTTCCTGATACCCTCTACTGCCTCTCAAGTCTTGAAAGAATAGGACTGTGTCCTTAGCACACTCTGAGAAAGAAATGGGTTCCAGATGAGTCTTTGGGATTATTGATGATTCATAGGGGGCCTGGAGTAGATTTTTAGGACAGTTCTTTTGTGGATAGTACCTGAAGAAGACAAATGATAAGTAGAATTGTTCATGTTTAGTTTTAAATAAGGAAGTGAACTGATGTGTTCATGAGTGACAGTTTAACCTCCTCATCTTTGACTACTTATGGGTTCCGAAGAAGCTTACTATCCTTTTCCCCATGGCAGTGGGAAATCCCAATTACAGGTTGTTAGTTCCTATTAGAAAATGGAAACACTCAAGTAGGCTTGGCTAAAATAAGATCTGGGACTGAAAGCAGATGTCTCTTGAGTTTAACTACTGGTTTCCTTGTAATTCCCTACTACTTTATTATAGTGGGGTCTGTATTTAATGTAACATTTAATATTCTGTAACATGGAATATGTCATTTCTGTAACACATAGCATTAATACCTTTAATTTGAAAATTGCTGAAGTTTATCATGACAGACTTCAGATGCATATACTAAATATAACTAGGTGTACATGAAGCTAACTTGATACACCCTTCAATGGGATTTATTAGGATAATTATATCCAAAACTACCAGTGCAACTGCTTTGTACTGGTAGTACAAATGATCTTTTTGTACTTAAGGATCCCAGAAAATGGCACCCTCTGCGGTGGTTTATTTTTAATGAATAATTGATTAATAATTTGTTATCTAACATTTATTTATAATATGTTATGTAATTTCTAACAAAACTTAGTGTTTAATTTATAATCTAATTAATAACTTAATTACTGATGTTTTAATTATTTTTTATTCACCCTGTTGGTAAGGGAGGGATTTCTGTCCTTCCATTATGGAGATGGTCAAACGCATGACACCCGACAGATGAGATTGACAGCAGTTGGTTGGTCACATATACAGGGGAGGAGGACATAGCCCTCCACATAGGCCCACACTGAGCTTGCACTTGGGAACAGAATGAGTCACCAGGGGCCGTGGAAAGCAGGCTATACAGTATCAAGATAATGGGTCCCCTTTGGTTCCCATGGGAGGATATGATTGGCTGGTTTGAATAATTCCATATGTTGGCAAGGAACTAAAATCCTCTACTCAGGTGTAGCCAGAACTGCCCCTGTGATAAAAAAGGTTGTTTGGCTAGGGCACCCTATCTGTGGGAACAGAATAGGAAGGGCAACTTGCAGTCAGGCCGTTCGGCATCCTCTTCGTTTTCCATGGATGTCAAGACAGAATACAATAGGTATTATACCATAGTAGTTTCATATTGACTCACAATCAAGAGCATAGCATGGGCAGAGGGAATGGTCATATTTTCCAAAAGGCCCACCACCTTTTCAGTGGCTGTTAGGATTATGATAAAGAGATATTGGCAGGAGCAGTGTGGCATGTATAATAGACAGAAAAACACATGGTCATCCTGATTAAGAAGATAGTCAAAAGATGAGGTGTTTATGTCTTCATCAATGAGTCCCACTCCTCTGGCCCAGCTCCCCGACTAGGTTCCCTACTCTAGTGTTAGAACCTGGCAAAGCAAAGGAGAGGAGTGGGTATCCCCATTTCCTATCATGGATGGATGATTGTCTTTTCTGCCATGGCTGCCCTCCAAGAGAGGGATCTGTCTCTAATTTGGTAGACACTCTTAGCCTCTCATCACACAGAAATCCCCACCACCAGCCTGCCTCCAGCACCTTCCACAACACTTCAATTCCTACCTCCAAGCCTTTGCTTATACTGCTTCCCTTCCCTCCAACTTAGGATGCCTTTGCTCCTCTTTATTCATTGGAGTCTTTCACGTGCTTGTGCCTTAAATTTCTGACTGCCCCAGCCTGCATGAGGTATCTATTTCTCTGGTTCTGTAGCCCTTAATGTCTGTGCACTGACTTTTTTTTTTTTAAATATATATTTTTTAACGTTTATTTATTTTTGAGACAAGAGAGAGGCAGAGCATGAACGGGGGAGGGTCAGAGAGAGAGGGAGACACAGAATCGGAAGCAGGCTCCAGGCTCTGGGCCATCATCAGCCCAGAGCCCGACGCGGGGCTCAAACTCACGGACCGTGAGATCGTGACCTGAGCTGAAGTCGGACGCTTAACCGACTGAGCCACCCAGGCGCCCCTGTGCACTGACTTTAACATTTAGCATGCACTAACTTTTAGTTGTACTCTTCAGAAAATAGTCCCTGCCTTTATCCTAATTCTTGTGATATTAATTCCTTCTGCCTTTATCTGTATAGAGAAGTTTCACTCAGCAGGTAAAAAGAGAAGCAACCAATAGAATTTACAGTTTGAATATTAACTAATTCTATTAGATTATCTTCATCCAGCCCCTAAAATAATATGATACATAATAAGTCCTCAATATTTATTGAAATAAATGGCATAGCAGTTTTATATTTTTTAAAAATATGTAAAAACGTGTAAATATGTGTGTGTGTAAATGTGAAGCATCCATGTGTGTATGTGTGTCTAAATATGAAGCACCCTCATGTAGCCCTCCCAACCCCTTTATTTCTAGTGGCCTTTATTTGTGTGGTACTAATGAGTTACATAAAGGGAAGAAAGGATGTTGGGTCAACCCTAACTTTATTGAAAACTTTTATTTTTCAACACAGTAAACTTTGCTACAATGACAAAACTGGATTGGCAACCTGCTATATTTTATTTGGAAGCATTTCTCCCACCCCCCCCCATCTAATATATTTTATTTATTTATTTTTACATCCAAATGTAATTATTGATTTACATTTACATCCAAATTAGCATATAGTGCAACAGTGATTTCAGGAGTAGATTCCTTAATGCCCCTTACCCAAATAGCCCACCCCCCCACCACAATCCCTCCAGCAACCCTCTTATATTCTCCATATTTAAGAGTCTCTTATGTTTTGTCCTCCTCCCTATTTTTATATTATTTTTGCTTCCCTTCCCTTATGTTCATCTGTTTTGTATCTTAAAGTCCTCATATGAGTAAAGTCATATATTTGTCTTTCTCTGACTAATTTCGCTTAGCATAATACCCTTTAGTTCCATCCACGTAGTTGTAAATGGCAAGATTTCATTCTTTTTGATTTCCGAGCAGTAATCCATTTTGTGTGTGTGTGTGTGTGTATACACATGCACCACATTTTTATCCATTCATCCATCGATGGACATTTGGGCTCTTTTATTTGGAGACATTTCTAAACTTAATAGAACCCTTTTCTGTTTGTATTAACAAAAAGGTTTTGGTCCACATTTCTTGAAAAGTATTTTAGGGAATCATTCTCAAACCAAATTTTAAGAAAGCAAAATTGCTGGTAATTAAATGTTGGGTATTTATTTTAGCTAGTGCTTGTATCAGGAGACATTTTTATCACAATCTATTCCTCTCCACCTAGGAGCAGCTCATGATTGAACCAGATTCTCCCAGCTAAGCTAGAGTGACAAGAGTGCCTATTGGACTGTGATCAGCCTTAGGCTCCTCTTATGACATCAGGATTGCACCAGGAACCCTGGAGGGCATGATCATCCTTATTTACAGGCTAGGAGTTCTCCCACAACCCAGAGTGCTGTGGGAGATGCCTAATAGTATGGTGCTGTTCGCTGTGACATAGTCAACAAGTTGTGTGGTTATTCTGTGGCCCCTATAGAATGTTGAACAATCCCTTTACAACTTCTTTTTCTCTCTCTTTTAAGTTTATTTTATTTTGAGAGACAGGGAGAGAGCGTGCATGTGCGCACGAGCGGGAGAAGGACAGAGAGAGGGAGAGACAGAAACCCCCAGCAGGCTCGTGCTGTCAAGTGCGGAGCCCAATCAGGGCTTGATCTCAGAAACTATGAGATCATGGCCTAAGCCCAAATCAAGAGTCGGACGTTTAACTGACTGAAACACCCAGGCACCCCTTTTCCATTTGTCTTTTAAACCATTTTTGGAGTAGTCCTGTAATGACTGTATCTTAAATAGCAGCCTCGGGGTACTGATCCTGATTTTGTTTTTAATTGTCAGTCTGCAGTTTAGAGAATCCTAGTAACAAATGCGTATCTAGGGAAGGAAATAGAAATGGTATTTAAAAGGTTAAGGTTGCCCCTGGAAAATGAAGTGGGCATGTTTTTCAAAGTGCATCACTAAAGCCTGGTATTCTTTCCTGACAGTGTCGCCTCAAATCAGCTTTTAAACCGACCTTCAGTTTATATTTCAAGGAAGCTGGGTATTTCTCTGTGGTTTCTTTTTTCTGAAGCCATAGAATTCCAGCTTGGTAGTTTTAAAGTCTTGGTTGTTAACACCTCTAAATTCATGACCCAAAGAGTAAAACACTAACCGTATGCATTTTATGCTGCAGGTTTCTTGATTTCATTTCCTTTCCTTTTTTGGTAACATACTCCTGCTGTGCTATCCCTTATTGTAGTGATTTTATTTGTATTGTATGTTTTATTAATCAAAGTGTTTAATTCAAGAAAGTTAATGCATTATATACATGTGTGAAATTAAAGATTATTTTTACTGAAATCAAGATAATAAAATCCATTAATGTTTAAAATGAAAATAAAGTATGTTCTAACCTTTAGTCTGTCTCTCAAAAGAAGATTAAAGATTAATATATATTTAAAAACTAATGTATATACCTTTCTTTGAGGGGAAGGATTTCTGCTGTTACACTATAATTAGAACATCAGCCATCCACGGCTTACATATTACTGAAACATTGACGTTTCTTTTTAGTTAAAGCAGTTAGGAATAGAGAAGACCTAGCAGATGATCTGGTTTGCCTCTTAGCACGTAGAGGTCACACTTGAAGAACCTGATTTTTGATGAGGTCAGATAAGTTTGCTGCAGACTCAGTGTTATCTCTTGGCTTTTATGCTCTGTCACCCTGGCTCTGCACATACTTAACAATAATTGTGCAAGAGTCTACAGTTGGAAAACCTAAAAACATGCCACAAATATATGCATCTTTCGTTATTCGAGGATGAAAATGGCCACATATACCCATTTACAGTTGTGCCATATTCCCTAAGAGTAGTAGAGAGATAACTTACTCATTTTAAAGATAGTTCCCAGGAAAATCATCTGAGTGGAAAATGGAGAAAATTCTCCAAGTACTGGGTAATTGAAAAGAGGACATGAAAACAAGAATAAGAGTGGTTTCTAAACCGTTTTTTATTGATTTGATTTATGGTTTTCAACCCAACCCCTGAATCAAAAGTTCAGTAAAGGAGCTGAAATAACAGAGTAGAACATTTTCTGGTAAAACTAAATGTAAACACTTTCCTGGTGAAAATTGTGAACCAATATTATGTAGTTAGCATATAATAATACATAACTTATTAAAAAACATTTTTATTTTTCTATGTAGTGTTCATCCTTCAAGTGCTTAACAGTAGTTTTTTCTGTTCATTCTGTGATGAATATGAAAGCAGCCAAAGGAAACACATAATCACTAAGTCATAATGAGACAGCATTTGTAGGAGAATTATAACAACATCCTGAGGACTAGCAGATTCTGCTCAGTTTGGTCCAGGAGTGGTAGAAAGAGGAAGAGAAAGATCTCAGAAGTTCAGATTTACATGTTGTGACTTGAAAATTAGAAAGAAACTTTGAAGGTGAGGACACTGGAATAACCTTTTTTCTTCAAGTTTAGGAGGAATTACATGGAACATTCTATGTTTCGGGGGCTCAGATAAGAGAGGAACAAGATAATTAGATTCATCAACAAAGAGGACAGGATTTAATGCTTTGAAAGTGCTCCTCAGTTCACTGTGCTTCTCCTTTTCCTTTCTCTGTTCTCCTTGTTCTCCCCTCCCTTTGCTGGAATTTTTCAGGTTAATGGAGGTTCACAAGGATGTTTTGGTGGTGATGTCTGGCTCGGCCTTGTGCAGTTTTATGTTCTGAAAAACTCTTAGGGGAGATAGATTAAATGAGTCTTTTTAAAAAGACAGTTCCTTCTAAAAGAGAAACCCTCTTTCGTGTGATATCTTACCTAAAAGAGAAATTTCATGTACTTACAGGGGAGGGTGTACTGTGCCTATATAGCAAATAACATAAAAAATACATAATTTTAAAAAATTGCTTTTACAGTTTATTTTTGAGAGAGTGAGTGTGATTGGGGTAGGGGTAGAGAGAATCCCAAGCAGGCTCCATACTGTAAGCACAGAGCCTGATGTGGGGCTTGAACCCACAAACCATGAGATCATGGCCTGAGCTGAAACCAAGAGTCGAACGCTCAACCAGCTGAGCCACCCAGGTGCCCCCCAAAATACGTAATTTTTTAAAAAGTGATGGCGTTAAGTAATCAGATGTGCAGATCCAAATGTGTATGTAGATCCTTGACATGTGGAAATTGAAGACAGCTGCCTAATCAGTGGGAATTTACTTCTGGCTTTACTTTTCTCTGCCCTTACCTCATCCAGACTTGGAAAGGATGGCCTGGGGAGGTAGAGCCCAGTCTTGACTCTTTTTGGGTTGTATTTGCAGCTTACTTTCCTTTTACTTCGATTATCAAATTGTGAAATAACCAGGCAGGAAATTGTGGAGGAAACACTATGTCCTGTTCCTTTAACCCGCAAGGCTGACAGTGTTAGGACGATATCTTCCTGACAGTGGGAAGGAAATGTAAAGAATAGATGAGCCCCCAACTCAATGACTGGCATCAGTAAGAAGTCCATATTTCATTATCTGAGATCTAAAGTTATCTATATAGATTTGAAAGCTGCTAAGAATTATGTGGGAAAATAGATTAATCAACTTTTCTCTGTTTGAACATGTAGACACAAACGTGTAAATATGGATGCTAAATGCCATCTTTCCTGATTTTGCTGCCAAACCCGTTATCTGTTCTTTAAAATCATGTCCCTTGTTAAGAAATTTCTGTTTCAATTGATGTCCCCCTCATTTTGCTGGTGACTTGAAGGAAGACTCCGGTTTTTCCCCTACCTCTTTACCATAGCCCTGATGAAGTTTTTAACTCTTATATCTAGCCCTTCCTCTTAATTCCTGATGTAGCCAACCTCATTCAGGCTGTCTATACTGTTGAAATTACCTCTCAGATCCCTATCCACTTCTGTCCCTGTGCCCGCCCCATTCAGCCCCCATTGAGTTACAAGATTAGTCTTCCTAAAACCTTGCTTTGCTTTGCTTTGCTTTGCTTTGCTTTGCTTTGCTTTGCTTT
>NC_064809.1:113673088-113723329 GCF_023721935.1 Panthera uncia | reverse complement strand
TTGCTTTGCTTTGCTTTGCTTTGCTTTGCTTTGCTTTGCTTTGCTTTGCTCACATTCCTCCCTTGCAAGCTTCAGAAATTGTAAATGGTCTACCATTTACTATCCAGATATATAGGGAGCTCCTTTTACTTCAATTTAATCTTTTGAGATCAGGGGGACCTCACTGATGCTAATTAGGGCTATCCTTTTCACTGTTTGGGTTGGGGGACTGGGGCATGGGCTGGGCCTACAGGCCTGGGTTGATGGAAGGGATGTTGTTCTCTTTTCTGTTGTCATTAATGGGAGGGAAGTATGGATTAAGGAAATCTTTGAGGTCTACTGGAAGATTTGAGTCTTCTTGTTGAAGGCCTACAAGCTGAGTATGGACTCTGCTATTGTTCATGACCCTTGACAGGCTAGTACCTGTTATCTTCTCCAAGCTTGTTTTCCATTATGTGTAGGAGACTCCTGCTGCAGCCTGAATGTTCTTTTTGTTTTCTGAAAACAAATATTCCCACTTCCACACCACTGAGTATGATGCTTAGGATGCCCCTTCTCCTTTAAACCATACACTATTCCAGTATTCCCCCCCAAACCTTTCTTTATGATCACCACTGCCATAAATACTTACCATCTGAACGTCTGAAATTTGACACTCTTTGCTTTCTAATATAATTTTTGTTTACTCACTAAAACTTTACTGAGGGCCCATTATGTGTCAAGCAGGATCCTGGGGGTTCAACTGAAAAAGACCATTTTCTTGTCCTTAGGAGTTTACATTTTAGGGAGGGAAACAAATATATCACCATGTGCAGTTGAATGAGATGGTGTAGGATTCAGAAGAGACAAGTAAACCAATGTGGTTAGGGAGGGGTTGGTCAGGGAAGGTTTTCTGTAGGAAAGCAACTTTCAGAACTAACAACTCCCAACATTTTATGGCAGTTACGTTTTGATCCATGTCCTTTTAATACTTAAAGCTTTTTTTTTTTTTTCTTGTCCTTAAATTAACTGTTGTAAATATTTATATCCCTAACAGTTGTGGTTACTAGCTTCCTACTGTATCCTTAATAATGGCTTTCCAAATGTTGGACCAGGAAACACCTCTCAGCTCTCTCTTCAGACAAAGTAAACCTAATTTCCTCACAGGTGCTACAAGCTCTGTTACTGATTATTCAAAATTTTTATACTGTTGAGTCTAAAAGAGTGCACTGATTCAAAAAACCAAATTACTGGGATCTTGTTATAACCAGACTGTGATTCATTGCAGCAGGGTGAGGCCTAAGGCTTTATATTTCTGAAAAGCTTCCTGGTGATGCTGAAGCTGGTCATAGATTGAATGTGTTTATGAGTAACAGGGTTTTAGAGGACGAAAGATAAAGAATTAAGATAAAAAGAAGTGAAGGTACGTTTTCTTTTATTTATATGGATGGATCCTGCAGTCTCTGCATCCTGTTAACTTTATTTTATGCTAGCTAATTTAAATCACCTAATTACCCAGCTGGGTTGGGCTCCTGTCCCTGCAACCAGAGACAGTGAATCTTGCCAGTGATCTGACTAGAAAGCTTCCATTCTCCACCCCCACCTCCTCCCTAGAGAGTGAGTCTCCTCCATGTCATGGGAGCTATGATAAGGCACGCACCCACCTAGTTGAGGCTGCAATATGATTCTCTGAGGCCCTCTAGCTACTGAATAATAAGGAACCCCTGTCTTTGGCAGAGGGAGGTGTTCCTTTTGGCATTCTGCCTTCACCCAACTGGTTTGTGTAACATTTGAGTTCCAGGAATGGCATCTGAGGCTAGTCTGTATCCAACAATGTGTAATCAGGAACTGGCAGAAAATTCATCTTTAGCTTTTAAGATTCCTGTTAGAAATTTTCATAACTTGTAGGAGCCTTGGCAGTTGAATGACCTGACCTTGATCTGTAAAGGGGCCTGCCAGGGTGAAATGCAACTCTCTTTATTCCGTGTGAGTGTTTCTCCTGATGATTTTCTGTGATCTTTTACTGACTCTTCTGCAGATATTCTTATAGACTGCAGACAGGAAAGCAGTTGCTACAGATAATTTCTTCCTGAGCCTTTACAACCAAAGTTAGAAAGAATTATTTCTGTTGTCTTCCTGGAGAACTTTGCTGTGGAATTCCCCCCTACAGACTGGATTGCAACAATAGCTCTTAGATTCAAGAGATCCGTCTCAATACAAAATGGGAAATGTTGATGACGTCAGGCTGGCGAGGCAGAGTTGGTAAATGAGCTGGGACAGTGGTTTTCAAACTTCCAACATGTATCTCTTGGGGCCCTGCACCCCTAGAGTTTCTGATTTAGCAGGTCTGGATCAGAGCCCAAGAATTTTTAACATCCTTGTCCCTTCCCATGTCTTATGATGTGGTTACATAAAAGGAATTGGTGATAATCAGGGAAGTTGGGCACATGTTCATAATAGCACATGCATGGTTTATTGTGTTCACCGTCATTACCTCCCAATTCTGGTAGATTTATTGGTTGCTTTAAAACAAACAACAAATAAACAAAAACTGAGACCCAGGGAAACACCACCTTTTCTAATGTTCCTGTTTAGCCAGTGAGTGCCCTTTTGTGGTAATACAGTCCATATCCCATGAGGCTTCTTGGTTTATAGGGGTAGAGAGACCTGATCTTTTCGAGTAAGGAGATATGGAAGCATAGGATTAGGGCAGCTAGAAAACTTGCTTCTCATCCACCTTCCTATCATGAGGATACATGTTTTTCAAGATGTTTATTTTAATCTCAAGATGAGTTTGTGTTTTTGACAGCTGAGATAGGAAAGAGAGGGGAATTTTGGTTGTTCTGGCTATTTCCATCCCTGTGTTTACATCCCTTAGGTATACCTGGAATAAGATGGTTGATCATGTTTGTTTTTTGGTAGTATTCCTTGTTATTAAAGGTGACTAATGCAATACTTTTTATTGAAACAGTTCTGGAACATCCCAGGAGGGACACAACGATCTTGACCTTGGTCTTGGTGAACTTCCTTCAGATGAGGAAGAAGACCTCAACAGTTCTGACGAAGACGATGTCAGCTCTGATTCTAGTAAAGGGGACCCTGACCTGGGAGACAAACAGGTATATATTAGTATTTAATTGTTTCTACTTTTGTATTTGTTGGTCTCTCATATAATTTGGAGATAATATTTATCAGCATGATAGGCACAAAATCCCTAGTTAATTTTTTCTTAAAACTTATAAAACATTTTCTTTTTTTTTTTTAATTTTTTAAATGTTTATTTTTGAGAGAGAGGGAGGGGCAGGGGTGGGGCAGAGAGAGAGAGGGAGACTGAGAATCTGAAGCAGGATCCATGCTGTCAGCACAAAGCCTGACATGGGGCTGGAACCCACAAAGCATGAGATCGTGACCCGAGTTGAAGTCGGAAGCTTAACTGACTGAGCCACCCAGGCGCCCCCTTTATAAAACATTTTCTAATTCAAATTTAGTTCTTGGTATAATATAGTGCCTAAGATAATCATATTTCTAAATGCACATCACTTAGAGACTAGTAGTTTTTGAGAAATTATTTTTGGCAATGTCCATTGGTTTTCTTTTTGATAATGAAAATCCCCTCTTAGGATTGTTCCTTGAATCCAAGTGAGTCTACTTGAAAGAAAGGAATTAGATGCATTTCAGATTTAATGAAGTCTTTTCAGAGACAGAATAAAGACTTGTTAATAACATACCGGGATTTCCTTTGAAGTGAGTCAGTTTTTGTGTATTTACACTATACATGAAACAAGATTGTCCATGTGTTGTTAATTATTTAAGATATGTCAATACATGGAGGTTTATTATATTGTTTCTCTAGTTTGACATGAGTGCTTCATTTTAAATATATTTTTTAATAAAGACATACTTACAAGGGGAAAAATAGTATATTAACAATAACCCTAAAATGTGTTGGAATGTTACAGCAAAATAGAATTTGAAAGGATCCGCATAGCAAGCGTATCAAACCATAGAGAAGAAAATCCCGGTCATCCAACTTCTGTGCCATAATTTATCAATCCATTGTTTCCTGTTTAATATATTTTTGCTTTGTTTAAATTTATTTCAGCCTTAAATGAATGGCATAAGTTATGTAATTATCTTGGTTTAAATCCCAGCTCCAATACTTAGGAGCAGGGTAGATAACTTTGGGCAAATTACTTAATCTCTTTAAGCTAAAGAGCCTCCATTTTATGAAGAAAAGAACAGAATTTATCTCAGATAATTGTCAGGACTAAATGATCTGATATGTGTAAAGCCTTAGAACACTGTTCAGTACATGGTAGGAACTCAATGATTATTTCTTGCAATATTTCATGCTGCAAAGTACTGACTCATAAGAGTTGGGAGTAACCACTAGAAATTATTTAGCCTTAAGGCAGGTGAGTTTGTAAGATACCTAAGACAGATTGGGTGACTTCTTATAGGCCCACAGCATCCCTCAGCAGTGTGTAGGTTTTACTTTGATTATTAAGGAATTCCTCCTATGTTTTACTGGTAGCTACCATCTCTGATTTGAAAGCTCATTTTCCTTGTTGCTGCTTCATAGATATAGATTCTACAAGTATTTATAAAATACTACTTCCCAGATATACCAGACATAAAAAGTATGTACAAGACATAAAGCAGTGCTTAATGTTTTTGCTCTTGAACAGCTTACATCCTAACGGGACAAGAGGGGCCATATATGCATGAAAACAGTGAGATTTTCAGATAATTACATGCTGTGAAAAGAATAAAACAGAGCAATGTGCTAGAAACTGAGGAGGCTACTTAGAATAAAAGCCTCTAAGAAAGTGATATTTGAGAAATAAATGACTGGTAAGATCCAAATCCTTCGGAGTTTGGGGAAGAGCCTTCCAATGGTCTTCTTCTCAGAGGACTATAATTAAATCAACCTTTACTATCTTTGATAAGCTGCAAGTTCTTCTTTTTCTAACAAGTACTGTTTCCTATTGTTTGCATCTGTTTTATTTCTCTTGTTCAAACCCTTTTGATTTCTCCCCATAGTTCTTGAAGTATGGTAACCAAAAGCAGTATCCACATTCTACTAGGGATCTCACTGACATATGCGTAAAAGAACGATTTCTCTCTAACCCTTTTGTATTATGCATCTTTCCACCACATCCGGTCACAACACTGCCTGGTTGACTCATTTGTTTTGTAGTCATTGGAGACTTCCAGAGTTCCTTCCTTTGTATTTGTACTGGCCTTTCCTTTCCCTTCTGGTATTTATATTATTAGTTTTTGTCTTTAGTTGTGCCACACTGCTGTTAAATATTTTTCTGTTTTTAAAATGAGATTATTTCTGGGGTGCCCGGGTGGCTCAGTTGGTTGTGTCTGACTTCAGCTCAGGTCATGATCTCACGGTTCATGAGTTAGAGCCCCACGTTGGGCTCTGTGCTGACAGCTCGGAGCCTGGAGCCTGCTTCGGATTCTGTATCTCTCTCTCTGCGCCCCCCCCCCCCCCCCGCTCACACGCTTGCTCTCTCACTCTCTCTTTGTCAAAAATAAGTAAACATTAAAAAATTTTTTTGATGAGATTATTTCTTCAGTTAATCATGGACACTTAATAAGATTTTTTTATACCTGATTCTAGTGTATTAATGATCTCCCTTTTTGAAGTGTCAGCCATCCTGACAAGCTTGAGTCAGCAATGGCAATAATAAAAAGAGCTAACTCTCCCTTTCTAGACAGTTGCTGATCCATCTAAGCGTAGCCTGGTGAATGCTTTCCTCTTAAGTAATCTGCTTTCAAAGTGGTTAAGAAGAACACGGTCTTGGGAGCCAGATTGTCTGCATTCTTACCACTTACCAACTCTGTGATCTTGAGCAATTTACTTAACACCTTTATGCCTTAGTTTCCTCATCTGTGGGAAGAAGAGGGAGTAGGGTAGATAGTTGTTTTTCTTTTCTTTCTTTTTTTTTTTTGACACTTGTTTTTATTCTTTAAGATTATTGTGATGATTAAAGATGATACACTGTTTAAAACAGTTCCTTACACAAATTGAGTGCTTAGTATTTCCAATCATTCCTTATATAACCAAATATAATTTCAAGCTTGCCTTGTCTTATCTTTGATGAATAAATCTGAAGCATGTTTACATAGAAGGCAGTAATATGTTCTAACAAAAACATGAAATTTGGCATTGTAAGATCTGTGGTTCAGTCCAGCTCTGCCACTTACTAGCCATTTGACCATGGTCAAATGATTATTTTAAGTCATTTAGTTTATTTGCACCAATCTCCTATCACAGTGGATTTCAAGTGACAATAAAAAAATGTATGTAGTACAAAAAGTCAAAATATGTAGTTAGAGAAATCAAAGGGTTAATAGATTGTGCTGGAGCTATTGGACATCCACATGCCAAAGAATAAAGTTAGACCTCTTCCTTTTACCGTACACAAAAATTAACTCAAATGTATAATTGACCTAAATGTAGGAGCTGAAACTATAAAACCCTTATAACCAAAATACAGGAATAGCTCTTCATGACCTTGGGTAGGCAGAGGCTTCTTTGATGCAACAACAAAGGTATAAGTGATGTGAGGAAAAATAGACAAGTTGGACATCATCAAAATTAAAAACTTCTGTGCTATACACAGTACCATCAAGAAAATGAAAAGATAACTCACAGAGGAGAAAATATTGGCACACATCTCTGATAAAGGACTTATATCCTGAATATGTAAGGAGCTGTTACAACTCAATCATAATAAAAAATAGCCCAATTACAAAAATGGGCTAACAATCTGAATAGACATTTTTCCATAGAAGATATACAAATGGCCAGGAATGTGGAGAAATTGGAAGCCTTATACACTGCTGGTGAGAATGTAAAATGACACATACGGCCTCTTTGGAAAACAAATGGCAGTTCTTCAAAAGGTGAAATTTAGAGTTAGTATATAACCCAGCATTTCCGCTCCTTGGTATATACCCACATGAAGTGAAAATATATGTCCATAAAAACCTTGTGCAAGAATGTTCATGGTAACATTATTCATAATAAGCAAAAAAATGGAAGGAACTCCAGTGCCCTTCCACTGATAAATGGATCCATCAACTGATGAATGTATAAACAAATGTACTGTATCCACACAATGGAATATTACTTAGCAATTAGAAAATGTGCTCATGCATGCTACAACATGGATGAAGCTTAAAAATAGGCTGAGTAGAAGTCAGTCACAAAAGATCTCATGTTTTATGATTCCATTTACATGAAATATTCAGCATAAGCACATCCATGGAGACAGAAAGTAGATTAATGCTTGCCAGGGGTTGGACAGAAGGGAGGATGGGGAGTGAGTGACTGCTTACAGGCATGGAGTTTCCTTTAGGGGTGATGAAAATGTTTTAAAGTTAGGTTGTGGTAATGAGTACATAACCCTGAATATATTGAAAACCATTGAATTTATACTTTAGAAGAGTAAAAATTCATTTTATGGAATGTGAATATTTTAATGAATCTATTAAAATAAAAAATCCTGCTAAAGGAAAACAGTAAAGCTAAGTGGAAGATTGTACAGAGTAGTGCCTGTGGTGTAGTCCTATATACATCAGCCAAGAAGAGGAAACAAATTTGGCTTTCTCACAACCAAGTAAAGAAGGTGGTAGCAGTTTCCAAAGGAAAAAGTCTTTGGAGTAGAAGCATAGTAAGACCACTTCTTTTATAATTTCTTTGATCCTCAATTTCTTCATTGACACAATGAGACAATAATGTTCCCCTGAGTTGTTGTGAAGATAATACAGGGTACATAGTTGTAACATACCGGCTAATAATTGTAAAAACACTCTGAAGTCAAGAAAGTTTATGCACATTAGGCACGTGTAATACACTTCTATGATTGTGATTGTGATAGGTTTATTGGTTTTTAGGGCTATTGTTACAAAATATCACTAACTGGGTGGCTTCAAACAACAGAAGTTTATTGTCTCACAGTTCTGGAGGCCAGATGTCCAAAATCACAGTGTGGACAAGGCCATGCTCCCTCTGAAGCCTATAGGAGAGACTCTTTCCTTCCTATTTCCCAGTGGCTTGCCTGCAATCCTCGCTAATCCTTGGCTTATAGCTGTATTACTTCAGTCTCTTCCTCCATCATCACAGAGTGCTCCCTTCATGTGTGCCTGTGTCTCTTCTCTTCTTATAAGGACCAATCAGATTAGGGGCACATCCTAGTCCAGTATGACTTCATCTTAACTTACTAATTACATCTGCAACAACCCTATTTCCAAATAAGTTCATGTTCTGAGGTCCTGGGGGTTAGGACTCCAACATATCTTTTGGAGGCCGTGATTCAATTCATAACAGATGCCATATTCCATGGACAGATAATGAGTACATAACTGATATGTCTCGATGACAATAATATTTCCTTACGAAATTGCCAGACTCAGTAGGAAGAGAAAATAAAGGATATGTGCCACTATGCCCTTGTTTTAACTTTGTGAAGAGAAAGCAAACATGTTCAAATAGATACTCCTGGAAAGGTAAAAGTGCTACCAGACAGGGAAGAATCTTAACACCTGTGTGCCTGTGCTTGTCTTTGTACTGTGAGTGCAGGTATACACTTAATCTTTAAAAACATAGAACAGGGGCGCCTGGGTGGCTCAGTCGGTTAAGCGTCCGACTTCAGCTCAGGTCACGATCTCGCGGTCTGCGAGTTCGAGCCCCACGTCAGGCTCTGGGCTGACGGCTCAGAGCCTGGAGCCTGCTTCCGATTCTGTGTCTCCCTCTCTCTCTGCCCCTCCCCCGTTCATGCTCTGTCTCTCTCTGTCTCAAAAATAAATAAACGTTAAAAAAAATTTTTTTTAAAAACATAGCACATAGTAGGAGGGGCCCCTGGGTGGCTCAGTCGGTTAAGCGTCCGACTTTGGCTCAGGTCGTGATCTCACGGTTCGTGGGTTTGAGTCCCGCATCAAGCTCTGTGCTAACAGCTTGGAGCCTGGAGCCTGCTTCTGATTCTGTGTCTCCCTCTCTCTTTCTGCCCCTCCCCTGCTCACACTGTCTCTCTCTCTCTGTCTCTCAAAAATAAATAAATGTAAAAAAAAAAAGATTAAAAAAATAAATAAAAACATAGTAGGATATAGGTCTGACATATGTACTATTCTTTTTTCACATGAAGAAAAGGAGTTTTTTATTCAGGTTAAGTAGTAACTTGCCTTGGAGCTCCCTGAATTGGTGTTTTTTGGGTTTTTTTGTTGTTGTGGTTGTTCTTTTAACCAAAATCTGTCTTTACTAAAACTTGGGATAAGCCATAGAAGTTGAATGATGTTAATGGAATGTGTTTGGGATGGTAGTGAATAGCCATGGTAATCTCTATTTTTTTCTGTTCCAAGTCTTTAGTTTTATGGTTTTTGGCCATTACTTTCAGTGCTTAATAATAAATGGTTATTTGAGGGACAGCTGGGTGGCTCAGTCCATTAAGCATCCAACTTCAGCTTAGGTCATGATCTCACAGTTTGTGAGTTCAAGCCCCACATTGGACTCTGCACTGACAGTGCAGAGCTTGGAGCCTGCTTTGATTCTGTGTCTCCTTCTCTCTCTGCGCCTCTCTCTGTCTCTCTTCCTCCTTCTCTCCCTCCCCCTCCCTCAAAATCAGTAAATAAATTTTACAACAAAATGTCAAAAAAATAATAAATGGTTTTTTGAAAATGAGATCTGTTCATTTCCCTTCATTATGGTTAGAATATTCACCATTGTTCACCTTTCCTGATTGTTGACATCCCTATCTCTTCCTTTTTAAAATTACCCTTTTTAAAAAAAATTTTTAATGTTTATTTTTGAGAGAGAGAGAGCGGGGGAGAGGCAGAGAGAGAGGGAGACACAGAATCTGAAGCAGGCTCTGTGCTGAGAGCAGAGAGCCTGATGCGGGGCTTGAACCCGTGAACCGTGAGATCATGACCTGAGCCGAAGTCGGACCCTTACTACTGAGCCACCCAGATGCCCCTTTTTTAAAATTTTCTTTATGAAGAGTGGGGTGAAAACCTAAGAGAACTTTGTCCTTTAAAGGTTAATCATGGTGTTACCTCATTTGGGAGATAATTTAATGAAATTAATGATAAACATGTTTCTCAGACAGATCTGGTTGTTCAGTTTATTGCTTTTTTATTTTTTAATTATTTTTTTAAGAGAGGGAGTGTGGGAGCAGGAAGGAGAGGGGCAGAGGAAGATAGAATCTCAAGCAGGTTCCACACTCAGTGTAGAGCCTGATGGGGGGCTTGATCCCACAACCCTGAGATCATGACCTGAGCCAAAACCAAGAGTTGGACTCTCAACCAGCTGAACCACCCAGGTGCCCAGGTTTTTGCTTTTTAGTAGAGCCCTTGAGTAGAATGACAAAGGCCTTTTAAGAATTCTATTAAAAAGTAATGGGTAAATTTCACCACATTTTTGCTTGCAAACAAATATTAATAAAAGAGAACACAGTTAAGAATTTACAAAGCTGGGTGCGCTGTTATCAAGAGATCAGAACAGAAAACTGGGTTTCAAATCAAAGGTTCTGTTTTTGAATTTGTTTGACTTACTTTATGATCTTCACAAAGTAATTTCATTTGTGGCTAATGTTTCAGCTTCCACAGCAGTGTGCTTTTAGGAGATGCAGCTATTTAACAAGCAATCTGCTTTGAAATGTGATGTAATTGAAGTGAGGACTGTCATTATCTGAAAAGTTAAGATGCCAAATATGGCCTCTCTCTTGAGGTTTTACAGTGGGGTGTATTTTTCCATCACTGTTTGACTTGGGTCAGAATTAGTCATTGTTCTTACAAGTTGAAGATAATCCAAAACTTTTTATTTTGTTATGGTTTTTACTTATCTTTGACTTTCTGTCTACTTTGAAAATGAATGTAATCCATTGAATCATTTTCTAGTAGTTACTATCCCTTGTTAGCTCTGTAGTTTTCCTAGTTTAAAAGGTAAAATAGACAATAGAATACATACATAGACTCCTAGAATTTTAGAATTGCAAAAGGCCTTAATCATCTACGCCAACCCCCCACCTTGTTTTTTACATGATGAAATATCTATAATACCTGTTAGTTGGTTTGAGTCTACATTTTCATGTTACTCAATACACATTCAAAAGAACTGTGCTCCATTCTTACATTCTGAGAAGGTGGCAGCCACCTTTGGACACGTTTGCTTATTCATGCATATCAGTTGCACAGTGCATAGGCATTGTGCTAGGTGCAGGATACAGGGTAAATAAGGTCCTAAACTAGAGAGAATCAAAAATGTCAGCAAGTAAACACAATCCACTGGGTTAAGTTCTGTAAATCTACATGAGTAAGAGAATAACCGGCACTGTGGCAGTGGCAGGGAAAGAATATCAAGGTAGCCTTCATAAAGGATAAACCTTTGAGTGCCATCTTAAAGGGTAAGTCAGAATATGACAGGCAGAAATCTTTGCGGAGGGGAGAAGTGATGAGGAAGGAAATCACAACAGAAGGAAAGGCATATAGGGACAGACATACAAGGGCAGAGCATACTTGGGGTTGCAAGATGGTTCCAATTCGGTTGGAGTAGAGAGTATACAGTGTGTGGGAGCGGGGAGGGACTAGTGAAGATAACTAGACTACACTGTGGAGTGTTTTAGATATATGGCAAAGGAAATTTGAGTGTTTGTTGCCCATAGGTGATAGGGAGTTCCTAATGTGTTTCAACCTGAGACCTAAGGTAATTATATTTGCCTTCTTTAAAATATTTTCTTATTCATTTATTTTTTTTATGAGGGCAGCCTATTTATTTATTTGTTCATTTATTTATTTATTTAGAGAGCTTGAGTCGGGGAGAGGGACAGTGAGAGGGAGAGAATCTTTTTTTTTTTTTTTAAGTATTTATTTTGAGAGAGAGAGAGAATCCCAAGCAGGCTCCACACTGTCAGCACAGAGCCCAATGTGGGGCTCCAACTCACACACTATGAGATCATAACCTCAGCTGAAACCAAGAGTCAGATGCTTAACCGACTGAGCCATCAGGTGCCCCCCACCCCCCACTTTTTTTAGGGAGAGAGAGAATCTTAAGCAGGTTCCACGCCCATCATGGAACCTGATGTGTGGCTTGATCTTAGGACCTCGAGAGTGTGACCTAAGCCTAAATCAAGAGTTAGACACCTAACTGACTGAGCCACTCAGGTACCCCTAAAATGCATTTTAGAACTATTACTCTGCATTAACAACTCAGGCAACAACAGATGTTGGCGAGGATGTGGAGAAAGAGGATCTCTTTTGCATTGTTGGTGGGAATGTAAAGTGGTGCAGCCATTCTGAAAAACAGTATGGAGGTTCCTCAAAAAACTAAAAATAGAACTACCCTACGACCCAGCAATTGCACTACTAGGTATTTATCCAAGGGATACAGGTGTGCTGTTTTGAAGGGACACCTGCACCCCAATGTTTATAGCAGCACTATCAACAATAGCCAAAGTATGGAAAGAGCCCAAATGTCAATCGATGGATGAATAGATAAAGGAGATGTGGTGTGTATATATATATATATATATATATATATATATATATATACATATATATATATATATATACACGTGTATGTACGTATATATATATGTATATACATATATATATATATATATATATATATATATACACAATGGAATATTACTCGGCAGTCAGAAAGAATGAAATCTTGCCATTTACAACTACGTGGATGGAACTGGAGGGAATTATGCTAAGTGAAATTAGTCAGAGAAAGACAAAACTGATATGACTTCGCTCATACGAGGACTTTAAAAGACAAAACAGATGAACATAAGGGAAGGGAAACAAAAATAATATAAAAACAGGGAGGGGGACAAAACATAAGAGACTCTTAAATATGGAGAACAAACAGAGGGTTACTGGAAGGGGTGTGGAAGGGGGATGGGCTAAATGGGTAAGGGGCACTGAGGAATCTACTCCTGAAATTGTTGTTGCACCATGTGCTAACTAATTTGGATTTAAACTTTTAAAAATTTAAATAAAGAAATAAAGAAATAAAGAAATAAGAACTATTACTCTGGTGGCAGTATAGAGACTGGATTGCAGTGGGATAAAATCTAGAGCCAAGGAAACCATAGTAAAGTCTTAGGTTGCAAGTAACTTGTTCTGCGAGTGTTCCACAAGATGAGCAAACATTTCTAATAAATTTTAACTTGATAAACGATATATTGCAATACAAGTAGTATGTGATGCTGAATGTCACGTGATCACGACCAAGCCAGTGGTTCTGTCTCTCTCGCTCTTGCTCTCGCTCTCTCGCTCTCACTGCAGGATTGTGGGTGATTGTCTCCCATGCTCGAATGCTCGGTCTCAGGCCGCGGTGTTTGGCAAAAATCACTGATTTTTCAGAACATTGGAAGGTGCCCACAAATGGCACTAGTGTAATTTTTGTCACTTCAAAGCACCTATGGACAGCCCTTTGCTTTTCCATATAAGAGTAAGCTTAGGAATGCTTCACTTCATTCTAGGTCAGGCTGCCTGCAGGTATAAACCCTTTCCTTTGTTGCCTTATTGCCAGTTACATGAAATACAGTATATGACAAGAATTTATTAATAATAATACTGTACTATAGTCAAACATATGTGTGAGTGTTTACACTAGCTCCATGCAGAAAAAGATTCCATTGAGCCAATAGGTAGCAGTGATTCCGATAGTGATAGTGAAAGTTGTCCTACACAATAATCCTCCTCTCTCTTGTCTCCCTTACACCAGCCACAAAGGTTTTCAAAGGTAAGTGCAAGTTAATTTGTTTATTTTTCTTTATTTTTCTTTTTTTTTTTAACATTTATTTATTTTTGAGACAGAGAGAGACAGAGCATGAACAGGGGAGGGGCAGAGAGAGAGGGAGACACAGAATCTGAAACAGGCTCCAGGCTCTGAGCTGTCAGCACAGAGCCCGACACGGGGCTCGAACTCATGGACCGTGAGATCATGACCTGAGCTGAAGTCAGACGCTTAACCGACCAAGCCACCCAGGCGCCCCTGTTTATTTTTCTTTATATTTTGCATTTTCTTTATTATTTTGTATTATATTACAGTATTGTAATCATTTTTATATGAATATTTTTGGGTTGTGGAACAAATCATCTGAGTTTCCATTATTTCTTAAGGGGAAGTTCACTTTGATATACAAGTGCTTTGGATTATAAACATATTTCCAGGATGAATTATGCTTGTAAACCAAGGTTTTACTGTACTTATGTTCCTGCAGTAGTGTAGGCAAGAAATAAGGAGGCAGTATTGAAGAAGAGGTAAGGATTGATAAATCTTTAAAGAAATATGCAGAATGATAAATTGATAGGACTTGAAGACTCACTTGTGATCACAGAAGGTGGAGAAGAAGGAGTCCAGGTTTCTGGTTTTGATGAGTGTGTTTCTACAGTATCTAGTATGCAGATACTTGATGACTTGTTCAAAGAATGACTGAAGGTCATTGGATGCTTTATTCCTTGTGAATATTTTCCTAAACTATACATTTTTCTCTCTTTCAAGATATTAGCATATTTCATGGGTGTTTATAGGTATAGCTATTTGGATATTTGGTTGCTCTCCTTATTTACTTCTTGAAATCTAGGGCTTTTTAAAAATTTATCCTTAATTTCCTCTTCTGACAACCACTTTCCTGCCCCTATAGAATCAGAATTTCCAAGACAGTTCAGTGGGAATTTGAAACTTAAGAGCTGCTTGGGGGTTCTGATGATCAGTTTGTTTTCAAATTTGGTTGTAGAGCAATGAATCAGCTGAGGGTAGAGCTGTTTTCTTCTACTAACCGTGCTATCAAATGATGGATAATCTGTTACTGTAGATTTTTAAATGATGGAGTAAGGATGGTGATCACTCCTCTCTGAGTGATCTCAATAACAAGAAAGATAAGAAATAGGAATTCTACCTTGAGTGATATTAGGAAACAACTAAAACCCCCAATCACAATATATGAATAAAGGCTACCATTTCCACCAGCAGTAAGATAAAGGTTCTAGTTTCTCCACATCCTCACCAACACTTGCTATTTTCTGATTTTAAGTTTATTTTTTTTAGTAATCTCTATACCCAGTGTGGGGCTTGAACTCATGACCCTGAGATCAAAAGTTGCATGCTCTTCTGACTGAGCCAGCCAGGCACCCTACTATTTTTTTAATTTTTTTATTACCGTTCTGTGGATATGGAATGGAACCCCACTGTCGTTTTAATGTACATTTTCCTAATTATATTGAGCATCTTTTCATATACTTATTGGCTATTCTTACATACTGAGTGAAATATCTATTCACATCTTATGTATTCTGGACCCAGAACCTGGGGCTTATCTTTTTATTTTCTTTATGGTGTCTTTTCAAGCATAAAGGTTTTAAATTTATGAAGTTTAGTTTATCAGTGTTATCTTTTTCTCTTTTATGGTTTATGCCTCTGGTGTTGTATCTAAAAACTGTTTGCCTAAACCTAAAAGGATTTCTTCTAGACCTTTTATAGTTTTAGCTCTTATGTGTAAGCCTGTGATACATCTTGGTGTCAGGTAGATTATAAATTCATCTTTTTGCTCATGGACATCTAATTGGTCCAGCAATTTTCAACCATTTGTTGGGGGGTGGGGACAAACAATCCTTTCTTCCACTGAATTGTCTTGACAACTTTGTTAAAAATCCATTGACAAAATTTAAGGACTTCTCTTAATTTTTTCCCTGTGACCTACATCTGTTTTTATGCCAGTACTCATCATATTCGCCCCCAAAGTTTACAGTCTCAGTCTCTAGAAAGGAAACACCTGCTTCATAGTCTCCAGCTCCAGTGCTACTACCTCTGAATCGCTGCCACCCTCTGTCTCACTGACTTGCCATGCCACCCCTGAGATACTTAACGTTTAAATCTTAAGATTTTAAAGTTGCAAGTTCAACACTTTAGCTTTACAGATAAGGAATGTCAGGCCCACCTTTGTTGTTTTTCTAAGTTAAAGTATTTTTGTCCCATGCTGGAACAGAAAGAAGAATGATATCTGTCTGGGGATAAACATTTATTATCATGGAATCACCACACAATTCTCTCTAAACCAGGCCTGGCAGAGTGGGGTCCTGAAGAGGAAAAAAAATTTAGAATAGAGACTTAATAAGGGCAGAGCCATAAAAAGAGGAAAGGAAATAAAGGGTAGATGCCAAAAATAAAGTACACCTACTTGAAATTTTTGTATAAAGCTGGTACACATTTCAGGTGGCTCTGCTAGTGAAATGCTTTACCATCTATAGCATGCATTTCTGGAAAGTTACTGCTGAAAGCACCTCTTGATCTTTAAGGACCTCACATCATTTGAAAATAAGAGTGCTCAGTGAAAGCTTTAGATCTTTCAGTGGTTTAGGTTTCTGGTGTTTTTTTGTTTGTTTGGTTGGTTGGTTGTTTTTTTGTTTTTGTTTTTGTTTTTAAGTAATCTTTGTATCCAACATGGGGCTCAAACCCACAACCCCCAAGATCAAGAGTTGCATGCTTCACTGAGTCAGCCAGGCGCCCCGTCTTTTTTCATTTTTAATGTATTTCTTCTGGCTTTCAGTTTTCAAAATATAAACTATATTTTTCTTTTTTTTTTTCTTAATATTTATTTATTTTTGAGAGAGAGAACAAGCAGGGGGAGGAACAGAGAGAAAAGGAGACACAGAATCCAGAGCAGGCTCCAGGCTCTGAGCTGTCAGCACAGAGCCTGATGCAGGGCTCGAACTCACAAACTGCAAGATCACGACCTGAGCCACCAAGGTGCCCCTGAACTGTATTTTTGAAATATTAAACTTTCTAGCTACAGATGATATGGAGAAACCCATTATAATAGTAAGAAAAGTATTACCTTGCTAAGTTTTTCAAAGTAACAATTATCCTCGTGTGTGTGTGTGTGTGTGTGTGTGTGTGTGTGTGTGTGTACATAGTCATAGTTATTAGCACATGACTGATACATAGTCTGCAAGATCAGGCTGTGCTTAAGACTGCTTCCTGAGGAATGTTAGCTATATGTAGTTTAAAAGGTAGGTGAATGGAGCTGAGTATCTTATGCTGGATCTTGCTCAGTTGACCAAAACAACTGGTCTTAGAAAAGAGGAACAAGGGACACCTGGATGGTTCAAGCAGTTAAGCATCTGACTCTTGATGTTGGCTCAGGTCATGATCTCGGGTTCATGAGTTCAAGCCCCGCATCAGCCTATGTGCTCTTAGTTGGGAGCCTGCTTGGAATTCTCTTTCCCTCTCTCTCTCTGTCCCTCCCCCTCTCTTGCTCTCAGAATAAATAAATAAGCTTTAAAAAAAATAAGAAAAGAGGAATAATAATGGGGATGGAAGTCAAATTCATCTGTTTAATCGTTCCTTTAAAGATAGAGTTTAAGGGGTGCCTGGGTGGCTCAGTCGCTTAAGCGCCCAGCTCTTTGATTTTAGCTCAGGCCATCATCTCACAGTTTGTGGGATCGGGCCCTACATCCGGCTCTGTGCTGACAGCAAGGAGCCTGCTTGAGATTCTTTCTCTCCCTTTCTCTCTCTCTGCCCCTCCCCCCCTCACTCTCTCTCAAAATAAATAAATAAATAAAATAAAAAAGTAAAGATAGAGTTTAGGAGCTAAGGTCAATTAGCAAGGCAGAATATCCTAGGCTAACTAGGCTGGAGTATTAGTACATTCTGAATTAATAACTATTGGTCTTTAAAGATTATTTTTGTAAGTAATTCGTTTCATAGCCTACCTTGAATATTTTTTGTGTAACAATATTTCTAATGGAAAGGTTAGGATTTTTTTTTTTTAATGTTTATTTATTTTTGAAAGACAGACAGTGAGAGCCAGGGAGGGGCAGAGAGAGATTGGGAGAGGGAGACACAGAGTCCGAAACTGGCTCCATGTTCTAAGCTGTCAGCACAGCGCCGGATGCAGGGCGTGAACCCACGAAGTATGAGATCATGACCTGAGCCAGAGTTGGGCGCTTAACTGACTGAGCCACCCAGGTGCCCCAGGATTTTTTTCTATTGTATTTAAGTTCATCTGTACTAAAATGAAAACATGGAAGGGACAAATGCACACTGCAGGATTAGTATTTACTCTTGGAGGAGGAGTGGAACTTTAATGTTATATAACCATTTGTTTCATAGACAGATTTAAACCAGATATTGCAGAATGTTTGCGATTTGTTAAATCTTGAAGGGAGTGGAGGGGAGATATGTCTGGGTATATGTTTAGCAATGAATGTTTGTGAGGAGATGCCATGATTACCAGCAGATGTTGAAGAGAAATTCAGGGTAGTAGAAAAATTCCTAGGTTACATATTGGGAAGAACTCATGTTTATGTGATATCTGTAAGGGTCATTTCTCCTGCAGAATATGACTTGTCAGTTTTGAACCGTTGGCATTTGTGCTCCACCAGGACTCAGGCTCCCCAGGACAGTCCCATCAGTCCTGTGCTGGTGACAGTGAGGATCACCGATAGCTCTCAGCACTTCCTGTATTATGTTTTAATAATCACATCTCATGCTCCACATTTGCCATTTGAGATGTTATGCAGTATGAAATGTGTTCTAATCAGAAACCTATAAGTATCAGAACTTGGATTTACATCTGACCAGCTCAAACCCAATCTTCATTATCCTTTTATGAGTTTATGCTTTCTTAATGTAGTCTTATCCACAGGATGAAGATACTGGAATGAAAAGTAAAGTCCATCATATTGCCAAGGAGATTATGAGCTCAGAGAAAGTGTAGGTATTCATTCAGTTTATAATTCAAATGACCATTTGTTTCCCTACTGGTTCATTGAAAACATTTCTTTTATTGTTTTTTTTTTTTTTTTTACAGGTTTGTGGATGTGTTAAAACTTTTGCATATTGTAAGTATCTGCAAATATTTTCTTAGAGTCTGAGACTATCGTCTTTTGCGTCTTTCCCTATGTCAAAAAATTTTCAGCATAACTTAAATATACTTAAGTTAATGTGTGTATATATATATGTGCTTCCTAATATATGGTTACATTTTTAAATTCATACAGGGGCGCCTGGGTGGCTCAGTCGATTAAGCAGCCGACTTCGGCTCGGGTCATGATCTCGCGGTTCGTGGGTTCGAGCCCTGCGTCGGGCTCTGTGCTGACCGCTCAGATCCTGGAGCCTGTTTCCGATTCTGTGTCTCCCTCTCTCTGACCCTCCCCTGTTCATGCTCTGTCTCTCCCTGTCTCAAAAATAAATAAAACGTTAAAAAAAAAAATTTTTTTTAATTCATACATATATGTGAATATAGACGTTTTCTAAAATGTATGTATTCTAATGGGTAGGTAGTATACCCAGATTATTTCCGAAAAATAGAGCCTTTTTTTTTAATGTTTATTTATTTATTTTTGAGCGAGAGAGAGCACACGTGCACAAGACAGGGAGGGGCAAAGAGACGGGGAGGGACACAGAATCTGAAGCAGGTTCCAGGCTTCAAGCTGTCAGCATAGAGCCCAACATGGGGCTTGAACCCACAAACCATGAGATCATGACCTGAGCCGAAGTCAGATGCTCAACTGACTGAGCCACCCAAGTGCCCCAGGGCCTTTATATCCATATTTCCAAAGTCTTTAAACTTTCTGTCTTCGTAACAGTTTTTAGAGTATTTCTTCGTGGGCATTTGCAGAAGATGTCTATAAGGAGAACTTTGCACTAGCAATGTATAAAGAATGTCGTGCTCAGTGTTCAAAACCATTCTCCTTCTATCTGAATAAGCTCCCAGAAATAGACTCTTAAAATAGACCTTTTTATAACTAACTTTTTAAAGTTTTGTATTCCATTTTTATAATTGTCAACTTGAACAAACCTGTTGGGAAACAATTAGGATGTGTCTGACAGCATATTCATTTTTCTCATGCACTCTTTTGCACCTGCAAGTTTTTACAAGTTTCATTATGCATTAGCAGTGAAAGCGCTTTTAATCCTACTTTATTTGAATTATATTTTGGCAAGTTATTAAGACTTAACAAAAGAGGGTTAAGGTAGAGGAAACAATGAAGAAAGCAACTGAAGTGAAAATTTACTTAGATGGTATAATTATTAACATCATCTTCATCTTAATTACTGAGAAATGGTAGGTTCACACCCATTAATATCTCTAAAAGTATCATTATTTTCAGTTTTCCACTTAAAAGATACATGTGAACATGAAAAGTAGGGTGCACTTAAGCCTGATTCACATTCACTAAATGATTCTCTGTGCCCTGTGCTTGGTACAACAGAAACCTGGAGCTCTAAATCCTGTGTGAAGAATCTCCAGTTTTGGAAACCTTTCTAAAACAATTCTTAACATTACTGATTTGTTTTGAGAAATTACTGTCTTGTGAATAGTTTCTTATATAAATCTTGACTGTATTGCTTACTTCTCTTTGTAATTCACTTTTTAAAAATTATAGCACGGCATTTGGTCACCCAAATAAATTTATTGAGTTTGAAGTATATTGCCATTTCAAATGCGTAATATAAACGTTAAAAAAAAATTCAAATATGTAACAGCAAGATGAATAAATAACTTCTCAAAATAAACTCCATTTTGAACTAAATGAATTCCAGTTTTTACTGAACCTCTGTATTGTTTAAACCATTGCAGAGGGAAAAGGAAAAAAGCTAAACTCCTTTTTCTGGAAAGCTTAACATATCTGTAGGACAAACAAATTGTACCTATTTGACATTATTTTCTGATAGACACGTCTAAACAGAATTAGACCACTCTAAGGAAATTTGCAGCATCTGCAATTTAATTGGTAAGCTCATGGAGGCAAAAAAAAAAAAAAAATGCTATGGAGTCAGAAAAACTGGAGTTGGAAATTCAGTGCACTATTTCAACAAATCTTGCATGGAACACATGTTGAAGATGCCATGACGAACAACAGAGTCCCTGCCCTCATAGTGCCTATAGTCTAGCGTAGTGCTTCTCATAATGTGGTGAGAGACTGGATTTAAAATATTTCCAATCCGTGTTGGATCAGAAGTTTTAAAAATACAATACAAATGCCATGGCCATGTCAAAGTGACATAAAAGTTTCCAATCCCTTATTTATGCTTCTAACTAATATCTTTGCAGACCAATAATAATAAAGAGGACCACACTTTGAGAATATTGGCAAAAATATCAGCATCTATTCTGCCTATGTAGATTCTGTTTTTAAACAGCTATATGAATATCAGAAAGTAGTCTACCCTGTGGGCCTAACTTTCCTTATTTGTAAGATACAAATATCGCTCTCTCTGGTTGTGAGGAATCAGTGGAATAAAGTATGTGAAAGAGCCTTTTATTTTGCACAGTGTACTTAGGTGCTTAGATTGACTTTCATTACCCGCTATTTTCATCTTTTTGTAATTCTGTCCCTTCCAAATGCCTTTTTTCCTCTGTCCTAAAATTTCATTGTAATGAAGTTCTGATTCCAGTAGGTAGAGAACCAATTAAGAGCTTCATTAGTTTCTTTATTTGATTACCTAAAACAATGTATCTTGTTCTTATCTCTATACTTTTGGAACAAATCATAAACACTGTAAAAATGGATAGTCAGACCAAAGGATTTCCCATATCATCTCAGATCTGATAGATCTCATAGATGGCATTGGCCTCTTCCCCAGCTGGTGTTGAGCAGTGAATCATCCAAAACCCATCTTGGCTTGTACATTTTCAAAACCTCCTAAGCCTTTAATGCATGGGTAAGAGTAGATCATCTGCCTACCTCTTGTTAACGTCCTATCTGGTATGTGTAAATGTTAACTCAGCAGAGCCCAGCTCTAATGGGAATTTTAACAACAAAGCATTAACCAGGTGAGAGCCGTTATTAGGAGAGGATTGTTACCAGCATAATGTGGGTGAAGTCAAGAGTCTTGTTTCATTTCACCACCCCCACCACACTGTTAAAGCTCATATTTACTCCTCTACCAAAAGTGCCCCACAAAGGTAACACATGGATAGTTTCAATCCTGAGCACTACTTACGTCTGATTTCATATAAATGAGTCAATGTCTGTGTTATGCCCTAGAATATGACTGCTTTACAATACCTAAATAATAGGCTTTAGATAATCCAGTGGATACTTTTTTGGAAATGAACCAGGTATCCAAGTGGCTTGGGGGAAGCTATTCTGCTGTTTCAGTTATACATGATTTCTTGTGAATAATTTTCTTTAAAGATTTTATATTTTTAAGTATTATCTGCATGCAGCATGGAACTCGAACTTACAACCCCAAGATCAAGAGTCGCATGCTTTGCTGACTGAGCCAGCCAGGCACCCCTCCTATGAATAGTTTTTTGTATTAGAGACTCTAGAATAGCACTAATAGATCTTTCTGAGATGACAGAAATATTCAGTATCTGCACTGTCCACTATGTCCAATATTTTTAAAATTTAAATATGTTACTGTAGTTTACTGACATTTCTTTGTTTATAATTTGCTGACCTAGGTGGTACAGCTCATATCTTAACTATAAAATCTAAAGTGTAAACTAAAGAATTTTATCATTCAAGCTATTATGACATTGGAAGGAATATCCAGTTGAGGCCTTTGATTCATCTGCCTGATATTTGTGAGGAAAATTAGGGCCTGTAGCAGCAGTGGCGAGACTTTACAACTAATCTTTTTTATGATGTATGCTCTGCAGTATCTTCCATGAGCTCCTGGACTTTAAACTAGGTATTTTTAAAGGTCCAGTGTACACAGTGTCTCCCAGCCAATACCCAATACCAGTATTTTCCTTTTCAAAATGGTAGTGCCAGGGAGTCTGGGTGGCTCAGTTGGTTGAGTGTCCGACTCTTGATTTCGGCTCAGGTCATGGTCTCATGATTTGTGGGATTGAGCCCTGCATCAGGCTCGGCACTGACATAGCACACACGCACTCTCTCTCTAAAAATAAATAAATAAACATTAAAAAAAAAAAAATAACTACAAAATGGTAGTGCCATCCCTATGACTGCAAAAGCCAGAAAACTAGAATCTGTCCTTTCTTTCTCTCTCTCACCCACTTCTTCAACCAACCCGTCAGCAAACCTACTGATTCTGTTTCTGTTACTGCCACCAACCTAGTTCAGAATATCATCTCTTACGCAGACAGACAACCATTCCAGCCTCCTAACCGATACTCACTCCTGTTTCCATTCTCAGCCTTTTCCCAACCTGTTTCTTATGCAATCTTCTTTCCTTACAAAATTTTGAGTGATGTTATTAAAATCTATATTAGAACATGTCACTCCCCTTCTTAAAACCCTTTAAATGATTCCCATTGCATTAAGAATAAAGTCCAGGGCTCCTGGGTGGCTCAGTCATCCGTTGGGCATCCAACCTTGGCTCAGGTCATGATTTCAAAGTTCACATGTTTGAGCCCTGCGTCGGGCTCTGTGCTGATAGCTGAGAGCCTGGAGCCTGCTTTATGTTCTGTCTCCCTCTCTCTCTGCCCCTTCCCTGCTCACACTGTGTCCCTCTCTCTCTCTCTCTCAGATATAAATAAACATTAAAAAAAAATTTTTTTTAAAAGAATAAAGTCCATGTTACTTACCAAGGCTTGTAAATAGGATGACTTTATGTCCCAGTCTGCTTTTGACAATTCTGGTTATTGTCTATTGTCTATTAATAACTAATAGTAATTATTAACAGTGTTCCTTTTGTCTTGCTGGATCATCAAATTATGGTTCCCCCTGCCTACAAGATGCTATGTGATTTGGCCTCTTACTAAGATGAGATGCTGGGGAAAGAGAGGGGCGTTCTCTTCCTCACTGACCATGCTCTGGCCATACAGTCCTCCTTCCAGTTCTTAGTTCATTGCTAAGGTTATTCCTGCTCACAGCTTTTTCTAATGCAGTTTCCCAGAACGTTTGGTTTTCATTTTCTTCATAGCTAGTTTTTTCTTTATCCTTCCAGTTTTGGCTTAATGTGACCTCCTCATAGAGACCTTTCTTGACTATCCTTTTCTCTTTACCTTTCCCTTTGTGTTCTTCTTTTTTTTTTTTTTTTTTTAAATTTTTTTTTTCAACGTTTTTTATTTTTATTTTTGGGACAGAGAGAGACAGAGCATGAACGGGGGAGGGGCAGAGAGAGAGGGAGACACAGAATCGGAAACAGGCTCCAGGCTCCGAGCCATCAGCCCAGAGCCTGACGCGGGGCTCGAACTCACGGACCGCGAGATCGTGACCTGGCTGAAGTCGGACGCTTAACCGACTGCGCCACCCAGGCGCCCCTCCCTTTGTGTTCTTCTTGACACTTAATATAATTTGTGTATTTGTTTGTTTAGTTGTTTATTTTTGGTCTACTCTACTAAAATATAAGCCAGGTGAGGGCAGGGATCATCTCTCCAGTACCTACCATCATTCCTGTTCATTGGAAGGCTTTTAGTAAACATTTGTTGAATGCATGAGTGTGACTAATTCTTTAGGGGTTAAGAATTCTGCCCCTGCCGCTATGTGTTCTTAGACAAATTAGTCAAGCCTTAGTTTCTTCTTCTGGAAAATGGGAATAATAATAATAGTAATTGCATTGTTTTTGTTATTTTATTTTCCCTTTGATGGGAGACTATTTTAATACACAGCTATAAATTTATTTTATGAATGCCCAAATAGCATGACTTAAAAACATTTTTTTTTTTTTTTGACAAGAGAATGATCAGAGACTTTGAGGTCTTTTTTGACAAAGATGGGCTGATTAAGTAATAAAATGATACTAGTAATGAGGCATCTTTGCTCCACTGATTTCTTAAGGTTGAGACCCACTTACCTTGAAAATTTGAGGGACTCTCATTAAAATCTATAGAGTTAGAGGCAGTTATTTGGACATTCATATGTCTGTTAGTAACTAGAATGTATCTTTTATTTTTTAAAAAATGAATCATAGAGGGGCGCCTGGGTGGCTCAGTCGGTTAAGCGGCCGACTTCGGCTCAGGTCATGATCTCGCGCTCCGTGAGTTCGAGCCCCGCATCGGGCTCTGTGCTGACAGCTCAGAGCCTGGAGCCTGTCTCAGATTCTGTGTCTCCCTTTCTCTGATCCTCCCCCATTCATGCTCTGTCTCTCTCTGTCTCAAAAATAAATAAACGTTAAAAAAAATTTTTTTAAAAAGTGAATCATAGAAAGAATAGAAGGCTTTCTCATAGAAGCCTCCAGTTTTTCCTATCTTAAATAACTTCATCATTTTCTTTTTTTTTTCTTTTGTTTTTTATTATTTTATTTTGAGAGAGAGAGAGAGAACAAGCAGGGGAGGGGCAGAGAGAGAGGGAGACAGAATCCCAAGCAGGCTGTCAGCTGTCAGCACAGAACCCAGTTTGGGGCTCAAACTCATGAATCATAAGATCCTGACCTGAGTCAAAGTCAAGAGTCGGATGCTTACCCGACTGAGCCACCCATGCTCCCCTAACTTCATCATTTTCTACTGCATACAGACTGTTTTTTGAGTCTTGTTAATGATTTAATTATCATTAATTTGTTCCTTAGTTGTAAATAATACTCCTTTAGTGTCTATTGACATGGCTGCCAAACCATCACTTTTTGAGCAGCTTCCTTCTTGTTAGGACTGTCCTTCACTGAATGAAGTTCATTAAGAGCCCCTTTGTCCTGCTGCTGAGGTGTTTGTTTTCCTTACTTTGGTTTGGTATTTGCTTCTTGTTATATGCCTCTGATTCAGCATTCTGTCTCCAAGCTTCCAGGACTTGTTGACCTTAAATGATATTCATGTGATCACTTAAATTAACCAAATCTCCTTTACTTAAATAAATGGCCTTCTGTTGAGCACTCTCTGTGTGACTTGAAACATGCTGTGTTATGTAAATTGTCTATTTTAATCCTCATAACAACCCTATCAAATACTTGTTATTTCTGTTTTTTAAAATGAAGAAAACTAATTGCCTAAAGTAACCCACTGCTAAATGGCAAAACCGTACTTTGAATTCTGGTCTGAGACCTTGAACTTAGGCCGCTGTTCAGAAATGGATTAAAAATTATTAACTTGACATTTCTACATGCTGTATAGGGGGTAGTAGTATATCTTTGGATATATTAGCTTGTTTTCAGAATTCTTTCAGTGGCCCAAGAAATCAGAGAAATTCTAGTTTTCTATCTTCTGAAGATGAGAATGAAGCTACATATTTTCACTTAGGATACATTATGATTACTTGTTGTTAAGGGAGTTAGAGACTGGAGATAAAGGATTGATTTCAGTCATGTTTTATATAGTTTATAGCGTGCATTGATGATTATACACAATCACCTGATTGTGATCAGTCTGATCATAGGGAGAGGGAGAAATCATTTCATTGGTCAATATTTTAATTTAAAAACAAAATCAAATTGTTAATGTTAGGACTTCCTCCCCCTTCTACATTTACTTCATAGTTTCACACTCTTTCTGCATATTTATCAAAGCTCTCTGACCTTCCCAGCTGCTTTGCTTTGGCTTAATATGAAGTATTTCTTAATGCCCTTTTTGAAGGCAGGGAGCCCTGCAGAGTTCCCTGTCTATCGATATGTCCATTTAGTTTTTGTAATTCACTGTGTCATCATAGTGGCTAAGTCATACCCTCAGGTCAAGACACCCAGTCAGGACAGCTTCATTAAGTCACTTACTTCTCTTTGGCACTGGAGATGTAAATCCTGACCCTAAGAATAAGACCATCTGTTTTGTGCTTCATTGCTTTAGGTGTTCATACTTGACTTTATTTGCATTGATTTTTGCTTAAGTCTTGCCCAAGTGATCAGAGCTTGTAAGGCTAGTATGTTAATACTTCAAAGGAACTCACTGTTTTATTTATTTATTTTTATTTTATGTAAGGCTTTATTTATTTATTTATTTATTTTCAATATGAAATTTATTGTCAAATTGGTTTCCATATAACACCCAGTGCTCATCCCAAAAGGTGCCCTCCTCAATACCCATCACCCATCCTCCCCTCCCTCCCACCCCCCATCAACCCTGTTTATTCTCAGTTTTTAAGAGTCTCTTATGCTTTGGCTCTCTCCCTCTCTAACCTCTTTTTTTTTTTTTCTTCCCCTCCCCCAAGGACTTCTGTTAAGTTTCTCATGATCCACGTAAGAGTGAAAACATGTGGTATCTGTCTTTCTCTGTATGACTTATTTCACTTAGCATAACACTCTCCAGTTCCATCCACGTTGCTACAAAAGGCCATATTTCATTCTTTCTCATTGCCATGTAGTATTCCATCGTGTATATAAACCAGCAATAGCACTGCTAGGAATTTACCCAAGGGATACAGGAGTGCTGATGCATAGGGGCACTTGTACCTCCAATGTTTATAGTAGCACTCTCAACAATAGCCAAATTATGGAAAGAGCCTAAATGTCCATCAACTGATGAATGGATAAAGAAATTGTGGTTTATATTCACTGTGTTTTAAAAGTTGATCTGGTTCTCATTTGTAGGTTTTCTAGGAATTATTAATAATATGATACGCTTTATAATTCAGGAGCCTATTTCTAAAAATGCCAAGTTGAACATGCATTTGGTTACTGTAATCAGAAACTAGACTGTTAGATGGTTCAGTTTTACATACAGAATTTTTGGTGGGTTTTATGTTGGAAGAATAGACCAAAGTATGTGTAGTTGGTATCAATAAACTCTATTGCCTGCCTAACATTTTTATATCCTGGTTCCCATACCCCTTTCATTTTAATTACCCAGATTTTCCAGTGTAGAAAAGTAAACTCTGGATCTAATTTTTGAAGTGCCAGTCGTGTGGTCTTATATCCTCACTGATTTAGTCAAGGAGGTGTTGGGGAATTTAAATTCTTCTGCCCAAAAATAGTTTTGCCTCTGGCTCCTAAGTGTCATCACACTTTCCCAAATTATCCTGGCTGTTAGCATTTAGAAAAATAACCAGACATATGTTGTAACCATCCTTTTTATTTAAAAAAAAAAAAAAAAAAAAAAAAAAGATGTTTTCTTCCTTCTAGTGGCACCAGTTCTGGAAATGGTTGAGGTTCATGAAGAGCTGAGAAGTGAAAGATTCTGCGTGTAGTTCTTGTGTGAATTAGTTACATCTGGCACTGGGGCCATAGCACATGGCTTTTAGGGGATGGTGGCCCAAAAGGTGAGGGGATGAGATTTAGGCCAGAGCTGCTGTGTATAATTAAAGGCCATGAGTTGCAAGTAGGGTCTTTGGTGTGAGTTGCATTGGCCTGGAGTAAGGGGTACCCTTTTCTGCTTTCGAAAAGGTACGATGAAGACAAGTTGATGGCCCTGGTAGTGCTTGCTTAGAATATGTAACCTCATGGGTCCTAGGAATAATTTGTAATAGATACCTGGATAGAAACTCTAAATTCCTATAGTCTCTATTAAATGGTCCTCTTTTGCCAATGACAGTATGGGCCACAAGTTCGTTCAGAGCTACCTACAATCATCCAGTAGTACTGGAAAAAGTGACATTTTGCCTAGTATGTGACAGACACCTCCAGTTAGAGGTGGCCATCTTACTGGTCAGCCCAGTGTGAATTTGGCTGGTCTCTGTTGAATGTGTCTCAGATAAGCAAGTTTTCCTTTTGGCAATAGTGGCAGACATATGGAATGCAGAGTCTGGCAAAAGCTGTGTCAAATAGGGTCCTTAAGCTACTTAGCCACTAACGGCTACTGTCACTGTTGTGACTGAGGAAGTATCTTCCAACTGGAAAATAAAAGTCATGTTGCTGCCAAGGGACAAATACATTTATCATGTCTTCTACCAGAAGAAAGGGCAGTGCTTATTGCTTTGCTGAACAAGGAATTCTTGCATTTAAGTTATATTAATTATTAAACTGGTAAAAAAAAAAAAAAAAAGAAAAAAGAAAAGACTACTATGGAAGATGTTTAACTGTGCTTTGAATACTGTTATAATTGTGTTATAATTTGTGACTGACATGTAAATATATTCTGTTGTGCCTGATGGAAAATCTAATGACTTTCAAAAGCATTAAGTTTAAAGGTCTATTTTGTCTTAGTAAATGTGAATGCTGATAGAAACAAGCTGCTGGGAGGTGGAATTTGGCCAATATCCATTTGGTTTCTGGAGATGTTTTGTGTGGCTTTCTGAATTGGAGTTTATGTGAGCTACAAACTCGCATCTTTATATTACAGTAATTAACTGTAAAAGTAGTTCTTTAGTTACTAGTTTAAGTACTTGGTTCCTTTGGGCCATTGTGACTGTTGGGCCAATAAAGTATAGTCCCAGATCCTGAGGCCTGAAGTGAAGGGTTTATTAGCACTGGTTTAGCACAGGAGGATTTGAGTTGTCTGAAATAACCATCCTTTAGGCAAGGAATCCATTCATTACTTTTAAATTTTATATAAGGTTTTTGTCTTTCACAAGAAATATAACAAATGCCTATGGTTAATGTACAGGAGGCAAGTGGTTGAAGGGATCAGGGGAGAAATGGGTATTTTTTTTGATGTATTTGATTTGCCCAGTGAATCCCTGAAGGGAAAATAGTTAGAAATAAATGTAAAGGAAGATGAAACCTAGTATAGAGTCTGTTTTGCCTAAGCTTTGCTTTAAGGTTTTAATTAAACCTAAAGATTGTTTCTAAGAATGAACAATCTTTGTTTTTGAGTCCTTAGGGCTGTGGAACAGATTCCACTATTGTTTTACTTATCCCCAGAGGGTGGACCTCAAGATAGTGTGAAACTAGACAAATAGGATCCCAGACACCACCACCCTTTCCAAGTCCCCTGGAATGACAGGGTAGGTTGGTGTGGACTTGTCTTAAAAACATGGTATATAAATAATTTTCTAGGGAAAAGTTGACAGGAAAGAAAATGTAAGGAGAAAATTTTTTGTTTTGTGAAAGATCTAAATCCTGATGAATTTATTGGTAAGTTGGTTAGAGGGATAGAAGAGTCCATGGTTAAAATATTTTGTTGATTCTGTGTGCCAAACACATTGCAAAAAGCTTTAAGTGTGTTATCTAGTGATGCGCATTGTGAAAGTCTCAGAAACCACTTAGCAGACAAGGAAAATGCAGCTAGCCCAAGGAAACACAGTAATTCTGGATCCAGTATTCTCTGATTATTAAAAATGTGCCACTCCTCCACATGCCTTACCTAGAATGCTCTTGTTGGGAAATAATTACTGAAAGTGAACAAAGGGACTTTCCAGAATAAAATCAATTAAGATCTCTTGGGGACTTCTAAAATGAATGGATTGTGTTCATATAGCAGTATTGGAATAAGTTTAAAGGCAATACAGTTTCCAGATACCCTTTAATATAATTACCGAGTTTGAAGATCAGACCAAAAGATGTAAGAGAAATCTCACACAGACTGTTTTAAGACCAAATATCTACCCCAGCCACTTTGTTGTGGTGTTTTTGTTTTTGTGTTGTTTTTTTTTTTCCTGTCTAGCTAAGTAGGATAGGAGGAAGTGCGTACTTTCAATTTGTAATTCTACGTGGAAAATGATATGGAGAACAAAGGCAAAGGAAAAAAATAAAATTTCCTTAAAACTTACAGCCATTGACAAGTCCTTGAGACAGTCAGAGTGACCTTCCTATAGGAATTCAACTGCCTCAATGTTAATACTTTGCTAAGGACAAAAGGCAGCCTTAGTTTGACATTAGCCTGACCTCCAGGATCCTGTAAGTCTCTCTCTCTTTTTTTTTTATGTTTATTTTATTTATTTTTGAGAGAGAGAGAGAGAGAGAGTGCAAGGGGGGGGGGGGGAGAGAGAGAGAGAGAGAGAGAGAGAAAATCTGAAGTAGGCTCCAGGCTCTGAGCTTCAGCACACAGCCCGATACAGGGCTCGAACTCACAGACTGTGAGATCATGACCTGAGCCTAAGTCAGAAGCTTAACCGACTGAGCCACCCAGGTGCCTGTAAGTCTCTTTTAAGGGATAAAAATTCCTTTGGATGGGCGCCTGAGTGACTCAGTCTGGCTCAGGTCATGATCTCAGGGTTTGTGAGTTCAGGCCCTTCATCCTGCTCCGCACTTTGGGCTTTGCCGTGACCATGCAGAGCCTGCTTAGGATTCTCTCTCTCTCTCTCTCTCTCTCTCTCTCTCTCTCTCTCTCTCTCTGTCTCCCCCCCCCCCCCAAATAAATAAACGTTAAAAAAAAAATTCCTTTGGAAGCTTCCTTTATCTCTACCCACCCCCCAAGATATATGTTAGCAGTCATCCTCCAAGCATATGGCCCACTGATATACATCTTCATGAAGGGTCTCATGACTAAGGTATTACTAGACAATAGTATTAAATGACCTTTTCCTCACAACAGCTACCCTTTCAAAGTACTGGAAATCTTACTTCCAAATTCCTTAGAGAACTGCTATCCCTACTTGAAAGTAAATCAACCACTCCTCATAGCCCCAGTGCAGCTGTCTCTGCCTACAGGTCCTGTCCCTGTGCTTTAATAAAATCACCCTTTTTGCACCAGAGACACCACAAGCATTCTTTCTTGATTGTTCGCTCCAAGCCATAACACTTTCACATCAGAAAATACAGTTTGTGATCTATATTGTTGTAGAAAAGAGAATCACTGGGGTGAAAAGCTTTATATTAAATTATATGTGTGTGTATGTTGTTTTTCCTCCTTTGAACTATAATAGGATTTCCGAGATGCAGTGGCCCATGCTTCCAGGCAACTTGGGAAACCCGTGATTGAGGACCGAATCCTAAATCAGATCCTGTACTACTTGCCTCAGCTGTATGAGCTCAACCGGGATCTCCTGAAGGAACTGGAGGAAAGGATGTCAAACTGGTATAAATGGACTGACCAGCTTTCCCTAAGTTCCAATTTTAGATGAGGCCACAAGGGCCCTGCTTGTGACAGAGAGGTGGTATTCCTTACATTGAGTTGTTTCAATATATTAAATTTTCTTGGTGGTTACCTATAGATTGGTCATTTTAGATGGCCAAAATTCACAACCTTGGTGCACTGAGCTCAATTCTAAAACTGTTCAAATTCTTTGGTAATGTTGCCTCAAAAGCAAGAAGGACCCATATTTAGCCAATTTAACTTTCTGTAGGAGACCTCTGATAATCAAGGTTTTTGAGATTGAGGGAGTTTAGTTGATATATTCACACTGAAATGTTTTTAAATGCTTTATTATCTTTTCTGGAGTTTCATGAATCTGTCTTTGCATTTTGGAAAAGAGACCATTCACTGGAATAATAGGTTTATTTGGTTTAGAAAATTTACATGTATATGATATCATTGTAGACTGTAGAAAAGAATACCAAAAGGTTAAGTACTTCCTTGAGTTGTAGAGAGGAAGCAGAAACTTTGGTGACATCTTTGAAGCTATGCACAAAATTCAAAATTTCCCTGTAAGCTTTATTTTACATATAACCCAGAAAAATACCTCTTGCCTGTTTTAGAAATATGCCTGTGCATGCTAGCAAAATATGTTAGGTAAGTGATTAATTCCTAGCTGTAGCCCGAATGTAAAATAACAAAGGGTTAAGAACTGAGGAATCACTGAAAGGTATTTTTTAAGGTCATGATAGAAATAAAATGTGATTCCACAGAGTTTTCCTATACATACTTTGTCATTCTTCTTATAAAAATTATCTTTAAAATTACCTTGAATTGCCTTTAACAGATATGTATATTTGTGCAAGCGTTATAAAGAGGCTTAAATATATTTTTCGCTTGTGCTAAAAGTTTTCCCAAGTTTAGATCTATAGATGTTCTGCATTAAAGTATTAGACATTCCTAAGAAACAGACTGAATTGATGAAAGGGACAGCTAAAACAGTAATTATGGCAAAAGCTACACTTATTACTGACATAAAACTCTTCTAATCCTTGGATAAGGTATTTTCTACTTATTAAAATATTTTTCTCTCTGGGGTCTTCAAGTTAAGACATAGTCTTTGGTTTTAGTATGCTTTCTGAAATAACATTTATTTTTGCATTGGCTTTTAATAACAGCTGTTGCAATACTTCATTTCTGCATTCAACAAAGTTTTGAGTATCTTACTGTGTGCTAGTCAGGGCTCTAAGCATGGTGGGAATATCACATTGCACAAAACAGATGAGGCTCTTGTTCTCATGAAGTAGATGTTTCAGTGGGGGAAGAGCCAGAAAAATAGACAAGAAACATTAGATGAAAGCAACTTCTGATCTAGAAAGATATAAAATAAGATGACGTGCTAGCAAGTGAAGACTGGATGGCCGAGAAGACCCTCTGAAAAGGCAAAGCACTTTAAAAGTGACATCTGTACAAAAAGAAGGAGCCAGCCAGGGTTCCTCCATATTTCCAGGCATGCAAAGCCATTAGTAAGAGTTTGCAAAGTGGGATTGACTCTGTATGTCAAAGGAATATAAAGAAGACCAGTGTGATTGGAGAGTACTGTGAAAGAAGGAGAGAAGCCTGAAATGAGTCAGAAAAGTAGGCAGCAGCTGGACCAATGAGGCTACAAATTTGTAAGCCAAGGTGAGGAGTTTGTTTTTCTGCTAAGTCCCCTAGGAGGCCATTGGAAGTCACATGAGTAATATTCGTTTTTAGACTCTCAGGCTGCACAGAAGGATGAGATGGTAGAAGCAGGAGGCCTGTTCAGAGGGCTGGCAAAGTCCAGGCAAGATGTGATGGCGGCAGTGGGAATGGTGAAGAGTAGGCATTTGGAGATAGGAGATATCTTACAAGAAGAGAAAAGAGGCGAAGCCGATGGCTTAGACTTGGGACTCTGCTCTTTATTGGATATGTTTTGGATACACTAATGACTCTTTTTATATTTTTGTGTATTTCTTTTCTTAGGACTGAACAACACAGAATTGCTGATATCTTTGTAAAGAAGGGACCATATCTAAAAATGTACTCCACATACATCAAAGAATTTGATAAGAATATAGCTTTGCTGGATGAGCAGTGCAAGAAGAACCCAGCATTTGCTGCTGTTGTTAGAGAATTTGAGGTATTTTTGCTGCCATATAATGTTGAACCCTTTTTTCTTCTTTTGTTGTTTTTAAAGCTGTAAGAATTTGCCATCGTTGAAAACAGAAAGATACTAATATTTAATTCCTTCAGAATCAAAGAGGAGATTGAACAAATTAAAAGGTGAAAAAGTATGTACCAGATTTAATTTTGAAAATCTTTTATTGCATGTTAGAATACTTTAATGGGTCTTTTTTTTTAATTGTGAGGAAATACACACAAAATAAAACAACCATCTTAACCATTTTTAAGTGTATAGTTCAGTAGTGTTAAGTTCATTCATATGGTTTTGCAACCAATCTCTAGAACTCTTCATCTTACATTGCAAAACTGAAACTATACCTAAAACAACTCCCTATCCTCCCCTCCCTCACCCCCGGTGACCACCATTTTACCTACTGTCTCCATGAATTTGACTATTCTAGAAACATTTCTTATTTCTAACTCAGCCTTTCCTTTTCTTCTTCTAACAACTAATCTACAATGATGGGTAGGAAATATAATTTGTTTCCCTTTAGATAAATAAATGACACAAGTTCAATGTCAAAGTTAGGAAAAATTAATAACGTTTTATAGCCAAAGCTTTTGTATTTAAGTCCTTCCCCCAGTCTTGGATAAAATGTGAATTATTGTATGTTTGAATACTTACTTCTCTCTTTTGAAACTAAAAAAAAAATTCCAGTCATGCAAACTAGAAAGGTTTTAGAGGTATTATGATATTGCTGATTTCTTATTTTTACATTAGACACGTAATTAAACTTTAAAATCATTTGTTGTCTTTTTTCTGGGTTTTTTTTTCCTTTTCCTCTCCTGATGTCTTCATGTTGTTAAGAAAGGAAGTGTGATTTATGTAGCTATGGCAACTGATAATTGACCCAGGGTTTCATCAGTGTCCAGAGAATTAATTGTTCTGTTGTCTTGGCAGCAAAAGAAAACATAAGACAGGAAAATTAACTGTCTTGGTTAATGATGCTTGCATGGTAGATGCTTTCTTAAATGCAATATCATTATCATTTTTTAAGTATTCTGTGTACCAGACCCTAGAGGTGCATATGTAGAAAAAGATGAAACAATCTGAGCAAATCTTAAAAAACTCTTCCCCACCCACCTGAGCCGGGGAAGAAGTGCAGAGCATCTTAGAATGCAGGAACATTCTCACTCAGCCATTTTGATGCCACCTCACAGTAAATTCCTGTGTCGGAGAATGGGTGGGAGGCCCAGGGTTGGGCTGAAGTGTCTGTTGTACTTACTTCGGAAAGGAGCTTTCAAGGCAGAATCAGTTGTCATTTTGATCAAATCAAAATGGCTCCGGAATCAAATGTTTCTATATACACTGATTTGGGAGCTGTCTTTTATAGCCATTCATCTGAGAAAGAAATTTTACATCCATTGGGCTTATTAGAGAAGATACACATAGCTAGGCTACTTTTCAGGTCATCTTTAACTTCTGCAATTCTCCCCACTACCACTTGTTGTTATCGTAAGTACATTGACCATAGACTCTGATTATTATTTGAATCCAGTTCCCAGTAGATTGATTTCTGTCCCCTTATCTTCAGTGTCATGCATTTCTCTCTTGCTCATTGGGTTTGTGCTTGTGAAAACACTGGCAGAGGCTCTGCTAAGTGGCAGCTGCAGAGTGTGGTGCTCTCTAATTGATCTAGAGCACAGGCTGCAGCCACCACTATCTGCGAGAGGGCCGTGAACAAATGATCGCAGTGAGCCTGTGACTTCAGAGACCTACCTGCAGAAAAGGGTGGGCTAGGTGCTGAGTGGGCTATGGTTTCACTCTTAGCATAACAGCCGAGCCTTAAGTTACAGCAGGCTTTTCCATGAATCCCCTTCCACAGTTGATGACCACCTCAAGTTTGGCTTCCTGGGCACTTGAATCTGGGTCCCATGCTTTTTAGAAGAATGCCTGTGTTGACTTTGGATACCTTTTCCTTTCAGACGAGCCCACGCTGTGCTAATCTGGCCCTCAAGCACTACCTACTCAAGCCAGTTCAGAGGATCCCCCAGTACAGGCTGCTGCTGACAGGTAGGCTTCTCTGACATTTTGCCAACCAACCAGTTCTTTGATCAGTTCTTTGATCATCCCTGCATGCATTCTCTGCGTGGGCATTATTCTTACATGTACATCATACCATCCCAACCCCACATCCCTGTGACATTTTACCTGATTAATATTATTAATCCCAAGAATGACCTTTCCCAGCTGCTCAAGAATGAGGTTTAGGGGGTCACTCACACATATTTGTTGCCCTGGTCACTTACCTCAGAGGGTTGTAAGGATTGATTAATGAGCTATGTGCTTAGAATGGTGCTTTGGTCATACTAAGTTCTAAACCAGTATCGGCTGCTAGTAATAATAGTAGTATCCTTATCGTCATCATCATGATGTTGTTGTTCTCATGGTCATTATCTATATCTTCCAGTAGACTGTAAGCTTCAAGATTACAGGGCTGTGTCTATCTGGCTTACTCCTATAACTGTTAAAAAAAAAAAGGGGGGGGGGGGAGAAGAAGCCAAGAGGCTATGACTTGAGTGAAGGTATACACTGTGCTCAGGGGTTTATATTCCTTGACCCTTCCAAGTCTTCACCATAGCCATCCATATATCATGGTATTATTGACATAGATGTAATTATAGAGATAAGTGGTTTGGTGTCACAGAAAAGCTAGTACAGTCTCACACCAAGTCTAGTGTCTGACACATTCTATTAGGTCCACTGGAGTATTTGGTGAAATAATTGGATGTGCAGCAACTTAGTATACATATATTATGTGCATTAAGAATTGTGTCAAATGGATAAGAATATCAAAATTCCACCACAACTCTAAGTTAAGTCTGTTGTGATTTCATGTAAATAGATTTTGAGGTACTTGGTTCCTGTTGGTATTCATAAGAAAGAGTGGGCATGCTCCTTTCCTTCACTAAATCCTTTCTTGTGAGCCAAAAACTATATCGGATGTAGTACGTGTGAGTCCTGGAAAGCCAGAATTTCCTGATATTCCTTTAGGCAAAGCCTTCCAAGGTTGCCTTTTAAAAGACAAAGTGCTGTTGAGGAACGCCTGCCCTCAGCATCTGGAACTGGCCACTCTAGGTGTTTCAAGTGTGCAGTTTGAATTTCAAACTGTGAATCAAACACTAGATTTTTCTTTGGAGTGACATAAGGCAAACCAAATAATTTGAGGATATCCTGTCCATTTGTACTTTCTTTCCTCTGCTTTTGGCAGAGATTTAGAAAACACAGGACAAAAAGGAAGTACCAATGCATGTGTTGTGTTTTTGCTAGATAAATTCAATGCTGTGTCGTAAATGAAGCTGTTAAACGGCTTAGGCTGTTTCTACAGCTGTGGAGTGTGTTTTTAGTGGCAAAAGACTACTGTGGTTTCAAATGAGAGAAGGATAGAGCAAGATTCTGAAATTTTAATGTAAAAATGTTTCTCCCCCCACACTATGATTGATCTAAGTAAAGTTATACATTTAATTTATGATTCGTGGAAGTTTGGTTTTAACTGAGAAGTGATGAAACAGCCAAAGTAAGCTTTAAAAATTATTTTTTAAGAGAACAGATGTCATGTATTTTATGATAGCAAATAGAATAATTATAACAATATACTGTAATAAAAGTTAAATGAATATGGTCTCGGGGCGCCTGGGTGGCTCAGTCGGTTAAGCGTCCGACTTCGGCTCAGGTCACGATCTCGCAGTCCGTGAGTTCGAGCCCCGCGTCAGGCTCTGGGCTGATGGCTCAGAGCCTGGAGCTTGTTTCCGGTTCTGTGTCTCCCTCTCTCTCTGCCCCTCCCCCGTTCATGCTCTGTCTCTCTCTGTCCCAAAAATAAACGTTAAAAAAAAATTAAAAAAAAAAAAATGAATACGGTCTCTTTCATATCTTTTTTTTTTTTTAATTGAAGGGGGGGGGGTGGCGGTCCAAATGAGTGAAAGGCAGAGAAAGAGAATCCTGCGAGGGGCAGAGAGGGAGAGGAGCCAGGCTCGTGTTCATCCGAAGTGAGGCTCATGCTCACCTGATTCAGGGATCGAGCTCACCCGATGCATGACTCAAACTCACAAACCATGAGATCATGACCCGAGCCAAAGACAAACACTTAACTGATTGGGTGCCTCATCTTCCTCTCCTATCTTATTATACTATGGTGACCCTTCTTATGATGATGTGAAATGAAAAAATGCCTACATGATGAGATGAAGTGAGATGAATGACATTAGGCACTGTGTATCCCTAGGCTACTGTTGACCTTAAGTGACATGTTAGAAGGACCTTCTGCCTCCTTACACTCACAGCTGTTGACTTGGTTAACTGAAACTTTAGAGAGTGAAAGTATGGATAAGGGGTACTACTGTATTTGGTGCCTTGTGAATTTGCTAGTATTTTTGTAATTTGAAAATTGGTTCTGTAATTTGATTATAAACTCTTCAAGGTCAAGGAGTGGGTCTTTTACCAATAATTTAGTGCACTTCAATTTCTCTGGGTCAGTTTTGATTACATTGGAAGCCATTCAGGAAATAATATTGGCTGCTTTTAAGATAGGTTTAAAATATCCCGTTAAGCTAAAACATCTTTAGCCTAAAGGATGACATTGAGATAGAGAATTTCAGAGATGATGTCTTCTAAAGGAAGACATATTTAGGGGCTCCTGGGTGGCTCAGTCAGTTGAGTGTCTGACTCTTGATTTCAGCTCCAGTCATGATCTTGCAGTTTTTGAGTTTGAGCCCTGCATCTGGCTCCACGCTGACAGTGCAGAGCCTGCTTGGGATTCTCTCTCTTCCTCTCTCTCTGCCCCTCCTCCACTCTCTCTCAAAATAAACTTTAAATAGGCTTAGGCCTTTTAAAAATAATAATAATAAAAAATAAAAATAAATGGAAGACATATTCCGAGAGGTGAATTGTCCTTCCCCAAACTACACAGATAGTACTGAAGTATACATATGGTCCTAGAATCCTAAGGACATATGGAGGCTGTGATGCTAAGGGTTTGTTTATATTTTTATTTAAAATTCTGATTTTCCAGGGATGCCTGGGTGGCTCAGTTGGTTAAGTGTCCGACTTCGGCTCAGGTCATGATCTCACTGTTTGTGAATTCGGGCCCTGCATCGGGTGCTGTGCTAACTGCTCAGAGCCTGAAGCCTGCTTTGGATTCTGTGTCTCCCGCTCTCTCTGCCTCTCCCCAGCTTAACACTCTGTCTCTCTCTCAGGAATAAGTAAACATTAAAAAAAAATTTTTTTTTTACTCTGATTTTCCAGTACTCATTTTTGTTATATTCTGATTACTCCCTATTTTGCAAGATATTTCTACAGTTGCTATCAAAGTGCTCCCTGTCTATACACTTAAATTTTTAGAAGTTGGATTTTAAATCTTTAGGTTTGCATCTATTCAAATGGGGTCCTCATTTTTGGATAAACAAGCTCAGTGTTTTAATCCTTTGAACAACCTTGTGGGGTTATATAACTTTCATTTTCATTTTAGAATTTGGAGTAATTCCAAGAGCACAAAATATATGGGAACAGAGAGGAACAGCAAGACTATTTGGGGCAACTTTTAACAACTTTGATTTAGTAATGAGTTTCAGGCAGACTAGGGGAAGGATCCCTGCCTGACTCAGTATAGATATGTGACCCCCTTGGTTTCAGGAGGGAAAGACTGAAAAATGTAGAGATGAAGTACAGATAAGATAGGATAGTTTCTTTTGGAATCCTTTTAGAGAAAGGTGGGTGGAAATCCCCAGATACTGCAACCTGCCCCTACTAGTCAGACAACCATCCTGTTGTCTTGCAGAATTTTCTTCCTGGACATAATTTGGCTTTCAGTTGGATATTTGACTTAGCTTTGTCTTCCTTCAGCATAGTGAAAAGCACTTTCAACTAAATTCTTGGTAGTACTTTTTTTTTTTTTAACTCAACTCAAAATAAGATTAAAGAAAATGCATATGTTGTATAATAAATGCTTAATATTAGAATTATTTTATTTAAAAGGTAAAATAAAGTAACTGGTTTACATAATTTAAGTAGGAAAACTTATAAATTTTACCTTTATATTGGCCACTCAAAGCAAGTGGATCTAGTCAGATCTTGAAATCTATGTGGGGCCCAGAACCTGTTTGCAGTTAAGAGCCTGAGAGTCTTTTTTTTTTTTTTTTTTTTAAATTTTTTATGTTTATTTATTTATTTATTTAAAAAAATTTTTTTTAATGTTTTTTATTTATTTTTGAGACAGAGACAGAGCACGAATGGGGGAGGGGCAGAGAGAGAGGGAGACACAGAATCGGAAGCAGGCTCCAGGCTCTGAGCCATCAGCCCAGAGCCCGACGCGGGGCTCGAACTCACGGACCGAGAGATCGTGACCTGAGCCGAAGTCGGACGCTTAACCGACTGAGCCACCCAGGCGCCCCTATGTTTATTTATTTTTAAGAGACAGAGTGTGAGCGGAGGAGGGGCAGAGAGAGAGGGAAACACAGAATCCGAAGTAGGCTCCAGGCTCTGAGCTGTCAGCAGAGAGCATGATGCAGGGCTTGAACCCACAAACTGTGAGATCATGACCAGAGCCGAAGTCAGATGCTTAACCGACTGAGACACCCAGGTGCCCCAGGAGCATGAGAGTCTTGAGGCAGCAGTGAAGAAGTAATGGAAAGAAACAGGTGCTGCTGTAGGAGCAACATTAATTGTTTACCTCTGTTTATTTCCTTCCTCATCTCTTCAGTGTTGAGACCGTCTTTATTATCCTGATTCTGTGTCTGTCATAGACTCTGGCACATAACAGGAACTCAATGAGCTGAGAGGCTTAGGGAGTTAAACATTGTTCCTTTTTATAAGGTTGAGAATCCCCATGCTGTGGTGTCAATTAATGTTTCATGGATGAGTGGGTCAATAAATTATTAAGAGTTGAAACGTTCTTCCAGTTACCCAAGCACAAAATTGTGGAAAGGACTGAAATACTTCCCTTTCCTCTTCTTTTCTCTCTCATAGGATATGCTGACCAGTTTTCCTTTGCCTCTGATTCCTGCTGTTTCCATTTCCCTTGTTCTAGGCCAGGCCTTCCTAAACTCCTGTCAAATTGTGGCAATATCTTCCTTCTGGTCATGCTACCTCTTATCACCACCACCACCCCTGGCACATTGTCACTTAATCTCTTTTCCAAGGATACCAAAAGGAAAAACCCACTCCTGTGTCTCTCCTGTTCACACACCACCACCACCACACTCACAGTACTGACACCAGATGTGTAGTTTAGTCCCATGCTAAGCAATTATCTTTAACATCAGCTAGGTGTCCTACAATTTGATTCAATTCAGGCACTATCTACCTGGAAATAGTGCCAGATTCTACAGATCAAGGGCTCCATCCCACAAGACTACCCCCCTGCAAACTCCACATGCCATTCAACATGTCCCAGGTTGTCACCTGTATTTCTTTTCTTTTCTTTTTTTTTTAACATTTATTCATTTTGAGAGACAAACAGAGCATGAGCAGGAGAGGGGCAGAGAGAGAGGGAGACACAGAATCCGAAGCAGGCTCCAGGCTCTGAGCTGTCAGCACAGAGCCCAATGGGCTCAAACTCATGAACCACGAAATCATGACCTGAGCTGAAGTCTGACGCTCAATCGACTGAGCCACCCAGGTGCCCCACCTGTATTTCTGATCAACCAGATATAAATCTGGGTTCCCCTGATTCTCTCCTTGGATTCACTACTTTGCCAGAATGGCTCATAGAACTCAGAGTAACACTTATTTACATTTGCTGGTTTATTTTTAAAGGATATGGTAAAAGCGGGGGGCTTCAGTCAGTTAAGTGTCTGACACTTGTTTCAGCTCAGGTCATGATCTCATGGTTTGTGAGTTTGAGCCCCACATCAGGCTCCATGCTGACAGTGCGGAGCCTGCTTGATATTCTCTCTCTTTGACCCTCCCCCACTGGCACACGCGCTCTCTCTCTCTCTCTCTCTCTGTCTCAAAAATAAATAAATAAATAAATAGATAGATAGATAAATAAATAAATATTTTTTTAAAGGTATGATGAAGGAAAAAAGTGACCATCTAGATGGAAGGGATGCATAGGGAAAAGTATATGGGAAGGATCTTGGAGCTTCCATGCCCTCTCTGGGTACCACTCTCCCAGCACCTCCACATTGTTCAGCAACCAGAAACTCTAACCCCTATACTTTGGAATTTTAATGAAGGCTTCATCATGTGGTCATGATCCAATATTAACTCCTCTTCTAGCCCTCTTCCCTTCCTATAGGATGGAGAGTAGGGCTGAAAGTTTCAAGCTTATAATCATGGCTTGATCTTTCTGGTGACCAGCCCTTATCTAGGAGCTATTCAGGAGCCCACCCAGAGTCAGCTCATTATAACAAAAGACATTCCTATCACCTAGGAAGTTTCAGAGGATTTAGGAGTTCTGTCAGAACTAGGGTCAGAGGCCAGATGTTAGAACAAAAGATGCTCCTAGTGCTCTTATCACTTAGAAAATCACAAGGGTTTTAGCAGCCCTGCCAGGAACTGGGAGGAGAGCCCAGGAAAGTTGAAAGCTTACATTATCCTACCATAATAGCAGATACCTGTCATTTGCCCAAACCCATAGAATATACCACACCAAGAGTAAATCCTAATGTAAACTATCGGCTTTGGGAGGAGTGGGGGGTTGTGATGTGTCAGTGTAGCTTCCTCCATTCTAACAAACATACCACTCTGGTGGAGGATATTGATAATGGGAATGTCTGTGCATGTCTGGGGCAGAGGGTATATGGGAAATCTCTATGCCTTTCTCTCAGGTCTGCTGTGAACATAAAATCACTCTAAAAAAAAAGTCTTAATGGGGGGGGACATTATTATTCACAATATAAAGGCCACATGTTATAACCCAGAATTTCCCAAACTTTGTTTTCCTTTGCTCTAACTGCAATAGGTTTTTTTACTCTGTATTGAAAGATGTCCTCAAGGCCAGATTCTCTCTTTCATTAATCAATATTTATATGGACTGAACTTGAGCCGGACACCTGTATGCACTGGCCAACACCAAGGTGGTCCTTGCTCTGGTGGAGCTTCTAGTCCTCCTCTTTGGGGCCATGCCCAACCACTGAGGCTTTCACCAAGAGCGTCCTCTCCTGAGTCCTGAAAATTAAACTGATCTCGTCATTTGTTTGAGTGACTATATTTTGAGGATTTGTTTTTGTAAGGGTCTTTTGTGCCTATTAAAAAATATATAAGTATTATAAAACATAGTTCTTCTTTATCTTCTACCATCCAGAGATGACTATCATAGATCCTTTTAGGTTTTTTTTGTCTCTGTGTTATATGCAGTATAAATTTTTCCAACAAAAAAACCTTTTATTTGTGGAAAGTTACTACATTGGTGTTGAAAAAAGTTAAATCAGTGAGGATCATGTTGAGAAAGTAAAATAAAATGAAAAACATAATTTAAAAATTCCTCTGAAATATCTTCTCCACTTCTATATTTAGGAGGAAAAAACAGTCCTTTGAACTTTGATTAAATTTGGATCAGGTAGTTTTCTTTGATCTTGTTCTAAATATTTATGTTACAAGTGACTAACGACATATTATATTACTTTTCCTGTAATCTTTGCCTTTAGTCTGGGATGGTATTAACTCCCTCTAGGTTTTAGAAATCCAGGATTTCCCATGTTGGTAGAAAATGGGATATTAAAAACATCTGTTATAGTGTTCTGAAGCTATTAATTTGAGCTGTGAACGGACTAATAAGCAGATTCAACAAAAGATCACAGTCAAATTAATGCATGACTTTTAAAAAATTCTTACTGAAAAATGAAACTTCTGCTTAGCAAATATTTGTTTTATAACCCAGGGCTAATTGTCTTCCTCAAAGTCATTCTAACACTTTCTCTAGGGCAGAACGTGATGAAAGGTGGGGCTGTCCCAATCACCAGCCAAGGAATTTAGTTTCTGAAGAACCCAAAGACCCTGATGTAAGGCAGTGATAATATTCAGAATTCCTGTTGTTATTAGCTCAACTCTCAACATGTTACAATTAATTTTTTAGTTATAGCTGTGAACAAGGTATTTTGAGAGATGGTATTTAATAAATTCTATCCATGAAATATCTTAGTACTGTGGAAATATTTAGTACTATGGAAAGACTTTAGGATATAAGCACATTTTATTTGCCTGTTCTATTAAATTATAACTTTTATTTGAATGTTTTTAAGCTTATTTATTTATTTTGAGAGAGAGACAGAGAGAGCAAGCAGGGGAGAGGCAGAAAGAGAGGGAGAGAGAGAATCCCAAGCAGGCTCCGCATTGTCAGCACAGAGCCTGACATGGGGCTCAAACCCACAAACCATGAGACCATGATCTGAGCTGAAACCAAAAGTTGGATGCTCAACCCGACTGAGCCTCCCAGGCACCCCTAAATTATAGCTTTTAAATGTAATCTCACTTTCTCTACAGAATAGAGGTTCTTAACCTTTTTTATGCCTGGATCCCTCTGGTAATCTGGTGAGGTCTATGGCTCTCTTAGAATACTTTTTTTAAAGTTACAGAATAATATACATAAGATTAAAAGGAACCAATTAGCCTGAAATACAGTTATTAAAATAGTTTTATAGTGTTACATAGTAATACATGTGCTACTTTAGTAATGCATTAAAAAGAAGATCTGGTGGTAGATATAAGAACTACCATGATTTTGATATAGTGGTGATGGTAAACAGTATTTTGAGATATCTGCAACAACTGTGATGTGATAATAAAAAATTATGTGACTTCTCTGGTGGTAAAGTCATTGGTATCATTGGTAATACTGTGGTTTGTTGCCTACATTCACAATAGAAGGAAATTCTGTATTTCATGTAGAAGTTAGTGAAAATATTGTTTGTTTTTTTGTTCTTTGCCCATCCAAGTTTGTAGATCCCCAGAACTATACCCACAGACATCATTGTAAAGTCATTCTTTGTTCTAGTTCTCTGTGTATGTTTGACTCAGATTCCCTGTAGATAGCCAAATGCCTCTATCATTGAAACTTGCCTTGCCAAAGATCCAGCAAGCTGACTGAGTTTTCCTCTTAGTGTTTGTTAGTCATGGGCTTACATCGGGAACTGTTCCCATTGAAGAAAATGCTGAAATTCACTCAAACTTGAATTCACTTTAGTGTTTGTATTTGCTTTATTCTTTTCTTGGCTATTCTTTGGCTAATAAAATAAAATATACTTAGTTCCCTAAACCTAAATTTGTTCTTTGTTGATAATTAGGGTGGTAAGGACCAAATATGGATAAGAACTTCTGTAAATGAAACTTCACTGTGCCAAAACCATTTCTGTACCTTTGAGATTGTCACCTAGTAAACTGGCAAGCTTAACGGCTGGAAAACGTATCCATGGAAAAAAGCAGTATCAACCAAGTCAAAATAATGGATGTTTACTTTTGTTGAGAGACGTCCTACCGTTTGGATTCCTCTAAGGGCATCCTGGATATGCCTAGCCAGTCTGTCCCAATAAAAAGGGACCACAGGAAGATTCTGTCCATTGTAAAATCTGCTACACAATTTTGCGTAAGATGAGCCCGTGGAGTTAGATTTAGTTTGTAAGTCCTTTGGGCATGCCACCTCAGGACCAGGGCCCTGACCCAAAGTCTAGCATAGACCAGGGCTGCCTCATTGGCTATGTCCTGTACAAGGGCTTTGGCTGATGTCCAGGTCCAGCCTGCACTCTGCTCGACATCTTGTGTGCTCTGGGTGGGGGTGCATCAGCCCAGGAGAGGTGGCCTTTTCTAATTCACAGAAAGGGATGGCCTGCTTTCTGAGAGCCCAGAAAGGTCACTTTTTCTAATTCAGACAAGCACTGTATGTACAAGAGGCAGCCCGGGGCCACATTTCAAGGACCAGAATAGAATTAATATTTGAGAGGCAAGAGAATGAGAGCAGGGGCCTGAGTACTTTTACACTAGTCAGACCCTCAAGGTATTATCTCAACTGCTTAGTAAAGTAGAAAGCAAGAAGTGGTTTCCCTAAATGGAGTATCATTTAGTCCACCATAAATTCAGGAAACATTTATTGAATATGTACCAGACCTTGTTCTAGGTACTGGAATCGAGGATAATTCAAGCTCCTTGTCTTCATGAAGTCCACAGTTTAGCAAAATAGAGTACATCATTAAAGAATATTCTGGGAGGGAAACATCAGCCAATACATATCCTACAACATCAATAATTAAAAGCACATAATCCCATTGCAAGAATAGACCTATTGAAACACCAGCATTCTTCTTAGAACTAGGACAAACAATCCTAAAATTTGTATGGAACCACAAAAGACCCTGAATAGCCAAAGTAGTGTTGAAAAAGAAAGCCAAAGCTGGAGGCATCACAATTCTGGACTTTAGCCTGTACTACAAAGCTGTAGTCATCAAGATAGTATGGTATTGGAACAAAAACAGACGTATAGACCAATGGAATAATATAGAGAATCCAGAATCAGACCCACGAATGTATGGCCAACTAATCTTTGACAAATCAGGAAAGAGTATCCACTGGAAAAAAGACAGTCTCTTCAGCAAATGGTGCTGGGGAACTGGACAGCAACATCCAGAAGAATGACACTGGACCACTTTCTTACACCATACACAAAAATAAACTCAAAATGGATGAAAGACCTAAATGTGAGACATGAAACCATCAAAATCCTAGAGGAGAAAAACAGGCAACAACCTCTTTGACCTCAGCCACAGCAACTTCTTATTTGACATGTCTCCAAAGACAAGGGAAATAAAAGCAAAAAAGAACTATTGGGACATCATCAAGATAAAAAGCTTCTGCACAGCAAAGGAAACAATTAACAAAACCAAATGGCAACCAACAGAATGGGAGAAGATACTTGTAAATGACATATCAGATAAAAGGTTAGTATCCAAAATCTATAAAGAACTTACCAAACTCAACACCTGAAAAACAAATAAGCCAGGGAAGAAATGGGCAGAAGACATGAATAGACAATTTTCCAAAGAAGACATCCAGATGGCTAACAGACACATGAAGAGATGCTCAACATCACCCATCATCAGGGAAATACAAATCAAAACCACATTGAGATACCGCCTCACACCAGAGTGGCTAAAATTAACTCAGGCAACAACAGATGTTGACGAGGATGTGGAGAAAGGGGAACCCTCTTGCACTGTTGGTGGGAATGCAAACTGGTGCAGCTACTCTGGAAAACAGTGTGGAGGTTCCTCAAAAATTTGAAAATAGAATTATCTTATGACCCAGCAATAGCACTATAGGAATATATCCAAAGAGCTCAAATGTCCATCAGCTGATGAATGGATAAAGAAGATTGGTATACACACACACACACATACACACATACATACATACAATGGAATATTACTCAGCAATGAAAAAGAATGAAATCTTACCATTTGCAACAATGTGGATGGAACTAGAGGTATTATGCTAAGTGAAATAAATCAGTCAGAGAAAAGACATATCTATGTTTTCACTCATGTGGAATTTGAGCAACTTAATAGAAGACCCTGGGGGAAGGTAAGGGGGGAAAAGAAAAAAGAAAAAAAATATATATATATGTGTGTGTGTGTGTGTGTGTGTGTGTGTGTGTGTGTATAAAAGAAAGACCTATTGATTGAACAGTAATAATTATTGAGGCGCCTGGGTGGCTCAGTTGATTAAGCATCCGACTCTTGGTTTCAGCTCAGGTCATGATCTCCTGGTTCATGAGATCTGACAATGCAGAGCCTGCTTGGGATTCTCTCTCTCCCTCTCTCTCTCTGACCCTTTCCTGCATGTGTTCATGCATGCACATGCTCTCTTTCTCAACATAAACATTTGAAAAATGAAAATTATTATTCTATTAATAGAATAAGGAGGTAACTTTAAAATGACCCTGTTTATAAAAATGTAATGTATGGCAAGATAGGAAGTGTAAGACAGAAGAAAGGAAAAATTAATGGGTCGCCTGAGTGGCTCAGTCAGTTAGGCATACAACTTCGGCTCAGGTCATGATCTCATGGTTTGTGAGTTTGAGCCCTGCATCAGGCTCTGTGCTGACAGCTCCAAGCCTAGAGCCTGCTTCAAATTCTGTGTCTCCCTCTCTCCCTACCACCCCCCTCAAAAATAAATAAACATTAAAAACAATTTTTTTAAGAAAGAAAAAATTGAGATTCATACATTAGTGAATACACTAAAATCAAAATTAAATAGGCAGAGCATAGAGGATTTTTAGGGCAGTGAAAATACTTTGTACATTACCATCATCAGGGATACATGTCATTTTATGTTTGTCTAAACCCATAGAATATACAACACCAACAGTGAACTATGGACTCTGCGTAATAATGATGTGTCAGTATAGCTTTATCAGTTGTAGTAAATGTACCACTCTGGTGGGGAATGTTGCTAATGGGAGAGGCTGTGCATGTGGGAGTGGGAGGTGTATGGAAAATCTCTGTTCCTTCCTCTCAGCTTTACTGTGAACGTAAAACTGCTCTTAAAAAAAAAAAAAAGAAAGCCTTAATTAAAATAAAAAAATATAAAGCATTAAACTAGGGGGCGAAAGAAGGTAAAAAAATAAAATTGGTTATTAAAACTAAGGATAGGGAGAAGAGGAGAGATGGTTTTCTAAGCCCAGAAAAGTAAAGAAATTATAAAGGAAAATATTGATACCTTTATACTATTCTAAATAATAAAAGCATTATAGAGGTTTAAAACAGTCAAAATTAAAAGATAGACAATATGTCAGAAAATATCTTAGTAGCAAATATGAAAGAAATTGCTTTTTCACTAAGAATATTAAAATTCCCTTAGATATCTAGACTAAACGTAGGAATAATTCACTAATAAAATGCATAATAAATACACAGTGGCATATCTAACATCCTCTAAATCATAAGTATTAATTAAAACAAGTTTTTAATTCCCCCTACTATATCAGCAATAAAAAACTACAATACATATAACTGGATCATTAGTGAATTTGATATTTTCATGTATTTATAATGATATTTTAAGTTGGTGTATCCCTTTAGGGAGGATCTCTCATATATATATATATATATATATATATATATATATATATATATATGTGTGTATATATATGTATAATATGTAATTATATATATATATATATCAGGTACTTTAAAAAAGTACCTGATATATATATATATCAGGTACTTTAAAAAAACTTCATTTTCTCTGATCAGGAAATAATCTCAAGTATGTAAAAAAAGACAAATATATGAAGATACTGATCAGTGTTACTTATAATTAAAATGATTAGACAATTTATTATTCAAAGAGTGAAAGGCACTATTTATAGTTAGACAAGGGCAACAAGTATACAGCAGCATCATTATGGGCAAATTAGGATATAGGACTATATTATTTAGAACAGCCAAAACAAGATAATTTTTAAATGACCTTTAGTACCTAAGTACCGAATAACATCCCTCTCATGGGATATTGTTCAGCTATTCCTATGGGAAAAAAATATGTGGGCCAAAAGATTTTAAATGGGCTATAAAATCCTATATATTATTAAAATTAAAATCAAGCATTTATAAAAACAAGGAAATATTTTTAATCATAATAGTTATTTTAAGTTTATTTTTATTTTCTTTTGAGAGAGAGAACAAGCAAGACAGGGGCAGAGAGAGAGGAAGAGAGAGAATCCCAAGCAGGCTCCATACTGTCAGTCCAGAGTCCCATGTGGGGCTCAGACTCACAAACCACAAGATCATGACCTGAGCCGAAGTTGGGTGCTTAACTGACTGAGCCAACTGGGCGCCTCCATAATAATTATTTAAGAGATGTGCGTGGTTTGAGTTCTCTCCATTGTTTAATTTTCCAGATTTCCTATAATGCATTTTAGAATATTTTTTTAAATGGGCTTCATAATACATTAGAATGATAATCATTACAGTTTTCCAGTCTGGTCCACCCTATTTATTTTATGTATGTGGATATTGATACACAGAAATGCTACAGGGCATGGCCAAAGTCAAAAGCCTCAGCTAGACATAGCTGGATGATGAAGAGTCTATACTCACACTGCCAGTGAGTGCCCTTGACCACTTCACCAAGCTGCCTTGAAGATGGCAGCAGTATGTCTTGCAACGTAACACTTGACTTTTATTTTTGGTATTTAAAATAATTTATTTGTCTCAGAAGTCAGGATAATTTCTGGTTGCCTTTAAAATTTGAAACTTTGGGGGCGCCTGGGTGGCGCAGTCGGTTAAGCGTCCGACTTCAGCCAGGTCACGATCTCGCGGTCCGTGAGTTCGAGCCCCGCGTCAGGCTCTGGGCTGATGGCTCGGAGCCTGGAGCCTGTTTCCGATTCTGTGTCTCCCTCTCTCTCTGCCCCTCCCCCGTTCATGCTCTGTCTCTCTCTGTCCCAAAAATAAATAA
>NC_064809.1:113314428-113325296 GCF_023721935.1 Panthera uncia | reverse complement strand
TTTTTTTTTTTTAATGGTTTTATTTTTATTTTTGAGAGAGAGAGCGTGCAAGTAGGAGAGGGGCAAAGGAGGGGGAGACAGAGGATCCAAAGCAGGCTGTTGCACAGAGCCCCAGTGCAGGGCTGGAACTCACAAACTATGAGATCATGACCTGAGCCAAAGTTGAAAACTTAACCAACTGTGAGCCACCCAGGGGCCTCCCCCATGTGTCTTAAATGTAAAATAATCTTTTCCTAGTAGCCCCTCAGCTGACTTTTCTATGTCCCATGCACTAGGATTGAGTCACAAGGCCACTTATAAACCAGTCACTTGCTGAGGAAAGGGAATTACCATGATTGGCTTAGACCAGGGGTTGGCAACTGCTCCTCAGTCGCTGGTTTTTATAGTCCCACTGGCACAAGCCACGCCCCTTCATTTACATATCGCGTGCTGTGGCAGAGTTGAGGGGTCAGTTGCGAGGAAGGTAGTCTTGACCATAGAGCCTGAAATATTTACTCTCTGCTACTATGTAGAAAAAGGGCCGGTCCTTGGTTTAGACAAAGCATCTGGGAAGCATGGGTGATGGGAGAGTCAGGTACAGCAGTGACTCTAAATCTAAAAGAGGTATAGGATGTGATTCTGTTTCTTAAAAAGATTACTAGGGGACATTTCAAAGCATTAACATAGCTAAAAATGCTGGTGACAGTTTAATACTCAAATGAAAGCTGTCCTGTAGATACTTAAAATTAGAAAGTATCATTCCTGTCACTACAAAGTTGGGAAAAAAGAGAAACGGCTTCATCGTAGTTCATATGGGAAAAAAAAAAAATCAGAGGGATTTAATTGATGCTGTAATAGGCCAGTCCTTGCCACATTAGCATGTGTGCAACTGTGGGTAAACCAGGACTGACCATGGACGGAGGCTGGGAGAAAATGATAGATTGGATTGGAGGTAGGGGCAGGAGGTCAGTGGCCAGAGGGAGCTGTACACAAGGGAGTGACCTATGGCTAGATACCGAGGTATCCAAGCCGTAAGGTCCACCGCTCCTTTGGTGCCCGGGTGTCTCAGTCAGTTAAGTGTCTGACTCTTGGTTTCAGCTCAAGTCACAATCTCACGGTTTTGTAGGTTCGAGCCCTGCATCGGGCTCCACACTGGGAGCATGGAGCCTGCTTGGCTCTGTCTCTGTCTCCCTCTCTCTCTACTCCTCCCCCCCTTGCACTGTCTCTGTCTCTGTCTCTCTCAAAATAAATAAACTTTAAAAAAAAAAAAAAAAAAAAGAAGGGTCCACTACTCCTTCAAGGTGAAGAAAATTGGTATCAGAAGCAAGAAGGGCTGGTAGGAAGTAGGTAGAGGTTTAAGATTAGACTCCAGTCCCCTCCAAGAATTAAGGGGAGCCAGCTCTCAGGGCTCTGGGAGGAAGTGCTAAGCGCTTCAACAAGGCCAAGGAATGGTGCTCCATTGAAGAAAGCGTACCAGTGTTAGGGATGCTGCCTTTGGATTCCGCCAAAATATTCTCTGTCCATCTCTTTTTTTCCTGTGTGTGCCTGGAACAGGTTACTTGACATTTCTGAGGCTTGTTTTTGTGGATCTGTTCGGTGGGGATAGTTGTAATATCTGCTTCCCACAATTGCTGGGAGAATTAAATGTGGTTTGTGAAATCTTAGTGCAGTTCCTGAATTGTGCGGTAGAAGTTCTGTCAGGCATCGTGGGCTCTATTTCCACACGGGGAGCTGTTAGGGATGTCCTGTGGTGACTCTGAATTCTGTCTGTACATCATGATTACTTCAGGGGCTTTTTAAAACAATAACAACAACAACACTGATTTTTAAATGGATACCCAGATCAATTGAATCAGAATCTTGGGAGTTAGAACAAGGCATTGATAGTTCTTAAAGGTCTCCTGGTGATTCTAATGTGCAGCCAGCTCTGAGAGCCTTTGTCTTACTATGTTATCAATCTTGGTTGTCACTGGCTCAGGGCCTCACTAAATCTGCAGGTGGCCGGCTCACTGGAGACAGCTGGGTGGGGCCGTGCCGAGTGGAGACTGACAGTCTCCGACTGACTTTGAGCTTCAGATGAGCCAACGGAGAAAGGAAGCCGCTGAAAAACCACAAGCACATTCACTAATACCACCCGTCTGCTTAAAAAGAAGCACTGCATTGAAGGACAGGCCCCCTGAACTCTGAGCCGATCAAGGCACATCTGAAGTTGCATTGCTCCTCAGGAGATACGCAGATGAGAGCAGACACAGTCCCTTACAGGCCTTTGGACGGAGTTGGGAAGAGTGGCAGTGTCAGCCCAGGCGTCACTGTCGGCTGGAGCAGATCAGACACAAGATGTTTGTCATGAATTCGTCTGTGGAGAGCACAGTGTGGAGGGGAGAAGACACTTCAAGTTCAGGAGGTGGAGCATGGGATCGGGAGCTGAGTTTCCCTGAGCACTCTCCATGCTGCTGAGACACAAACACTGAAAGATACTAACAGAGTTGAATGACAGAGGTAGCACATGCATGTGTTGTTAGAAAACAGTTGAGAAATAAATTCCACAGACATTGAGCAATCGGTACACTTCCCTGGGTCAAGGGCATATTCTTAAAGCCTCAACAGAAGGCCCAGTGGAAGGTGAGCAGGATGACAAAAGGAACGGAGCTCACAACCAGCAAGCAGTAGTGGAGGAACTGAGAACATTGCCCTAGAGAAGGCTGGACAGCTGAGCGGGATGGGAACCCTCATTGGACAGTTGAAATATCAGCTCGTAGAAGGGTGCTTGGGACCCCTGACTAGACTTTACAGGGAATCACACTTTTGTTCAATAGTGAGAAATTGTTTTAGCATCAGGAATTGAAATTAGAGTAAGACTCTGTCTTGTGAGATGGTAAAGTCCCTGTCGCTAGACGTACTCCCCTGACATTAAGAAAGAGTTACTAGTCTAAAGTGGAAGTAGGGCAGGATCCATTCAACCAAACTTGTATTTAAAGTGTTGGAGTACAGGGGCGCCTGGGTGGCTCAGTTGGTTAAAAGTCCGACTTCCACTCAGGTCATGCTCTTGAGGTTTGTGGGTTCGAGCCCACTGTCAGCTCTGTGCTGACAGCTTGGAGCCTGAGCCTGCTTCTGATTCTGAGTCTCCCTTTCTGTCCCTCCCTGTTTATGCTCTGTCTCTCACTCTCTCTAAAATAAACATTAAAAAAAAAAGTGTTAGAGTACATTTTTATCTCCCCACCACCACCAAAGTATAAGAAACTTGGATCGTTATGATTCTTCGATTTCTACTATAAGGAAAGAAACCATGACAGATATTTGAATAACTGAGTACTACTTGTTTGCATAACCAAACGAGAAATTCAAACATTCGTGTAAATAAGGACTATGCATTTTAACACAGGTGGAGTGACAGAGATAGTCTGTAAGTTTATTTCTCTTGGTCTTGAACTTTGGGAAGCATCTTTGGGCATTCTGCCTTTAAACCTTTTATGCTAGTTTATATTCAACTCATCATATCTTTGGTACCTACCAAATGTGAGGCATCATCTTGTACTTTGTTGAAAATCTCTTCTCCCCAGACTTCTCCGTATCAGAAATTAATCTCAGCATTGGCAGCATCTTCCACGTTGTAAAACGGAGTCACAGCACAACAAATACAAACAGTGATGGCGCTGGACACCTATTGCTTGCTTCCCCAACATGATTTCTCCATTCTGCATTCCTAATAGCCCCCGTTTCTGTATTATAGGGATCTATGTGTTTCTGGGAAAACACATACCTGACTATACCTTGATCAGGAAATGGAGCATGTGTGTTAGGCTAAGGTGATTCATACACTGTATTCTTCTTGCTACTGTGAGGTTAAAGGCAGGCACGTGATCCAACCTGGACCAATCAGAGTATATTTCAGGATTCTCCCTGAGAAGGCTGGGATGAAGACATACTCTTTTCCTTGCTTGACTTGAGCAAGAAATTTGTGGTCCAGGAGCTGTAGGTAGTAGCTATCATGCAACTATGTTAAGGCTAGTTTCAGAATGAGCTGACGCTAAGAAAAACAGGTTAAGAAATAGAGAAAATCAAAATCAGGTTCTGGTGATATCACCTGGCTGCTGGATTAAACTTTGCCTAGGGTCAAAACTACTCCTGGACTTTTCAAATATATAAGTTCACTTTATATTTAAGTCAGTTTCACTTACATCTTCTTTGACTTGGAACCAAAAGATGCCTTAGTGATCAGTATGGTGGTTATTTTGAGGTAGTGGGAGTTACAGGCTTCATTTTATCTGTTATTTAGCTGTATTTGCCAAACTGTCTGTAGTTAGCATGGATTACTTCTGTAATGAAACATAACAAAAAAGTCTCGTAACATGTAATCATAGCATCTACGTTGGCTGGAGGTTATGTGTCTAGGGAAGTAGACATTCTTACCAGGGCTAAACCAAGATGCACTTGTGTGAACTAAGCGAATCTGCCTATTGCTTTGGATGGATCTCCGGTGATATTGCTGATGACTTCTTGCACCACCACCTATGTTATTGTACTCTTGGTAATCCACTGATTTTGTCCATTTGCTTTTTAAACAAGTTTTATATATTGGTGTACTCCTATCTAATTGCATCTTGGAGGACAGAGAAGGACCCATCTAGTGAAACTAAACCTTTTACCGCTGCTTACTTTCCTGTGTTTGGGGCAGCGAAGGAACTCAGTGCTGTGCTGTCAGCCATTTTGTCCCCTCCTCTTGACTTACTAAAAAATTACATACTTGAGGGGCGCCTGGGTGGTTCAGTTGGTTAAGCGTCCAACTTCAACTCAGGTCATGATTTCACGGTTCGTGAGTTCAAGCCTGTCATCGGGCTCTCTGCTGTTAGCACAGGGCTCGCTTCATAACCTGCCTCCTTCTCTCTCTGCCCCTCCCCCACTCTCTCTCCAAAAAAAAAAAAAACACACTAAAAAATACATACTCATGGTCATTTTTCAAATCAATAGATATGTAAAACAAAATGTAACAAATTGCTAGGAAAAATAAGATGGAAGGAGACTGATAGACTGAGATACTTAAAAACATATTCATTCACTATATGTGGACCTTATATGAAGATTGATTCAAACAAATTAATTAGTTTATTTATTTATTTTTGAGAGAGAAAGAGTAGGGGAGGGACAGAGAGAGGGAAAAGAAAAGATCCCAAGCAGGCTCTGCGCTGTCAGCACAGAGCCCGACGCAGGGCTCAATCTCATGAACCACGAGATCATGACCTGAGCCTAAATTAAGAGTTGGATGCTAACTGACTGAGTCACCCAGGTGCCCCTCAAACAAGATTCATATGAAATGTAAGCACTGGATATTTGAAGCATTAAGGTGTTGATCTTTCAGATATAATAATGGTGTTGCTTGTATGGTTTTTTATAAATTATTTTTTTAATGTTTATTATTTATTTTTGAGAGAGAGGGAGAGACAGAGCACAAGTGGGGGAGGGGCAGAGAGAGAGGGAGACACAGAATCCGAAGCAGGCTCCAGGCTCTGAGCTGTCAGCACAGAGCTGACACAGGGCTCGAACCCACAAACTATGAGATCCTGACCTGAGTGGAAGTCGGACGCTTAACTGACTATGCCACCCAAGTGCCCCTATTTTTATGTTTTTAAAGAAGAGTCTTTGTCTATTAGCAATACATATTGAAATATGAAATAATATGATATCTGGGATTTGCTCCAAAATAATACAGAAGAGAGGAAGTGAACTGGTCAGGAGTTGATTGCTGAAGCTGAGTAGTAATGGGCACATAGGAGTTCATTAATCTGCTTTTTTTTCTTTGATAAAAGGTTAAATAATAGTAAAAATCTCTACTTACTTTCCAGTAGTAAGCAGTATTAACAATTTGACATATACATTTTTCTAGAAATTTTTAATATGTAAATTACGGAGACAATGAAGGGTAATGGAGGTTTGGTTTTGGTTTTATTTAATTAAATGGATTCATTACTTCTGTTGGTCTACAACTTTCTCTTTTTGGGCGGGGAGCACAGTATATCAAGGAGAATTGATGTTTTTTTCCCCCTAAAGAGAACAAAATCCTTTGCTTTTGTAGCATTGCAGTCTCTGCACCCTGGGGGATAATTTCAGCGTTTTGTGGGGGAATACCTGCGTTTGAAGCCGGGAGTTCCTCTGGGCTTCCACCAGAGCTTTAAGCGTGACTCTTGGGCAGTTCTCACTTATCTGGTTATGAATCTTTCCTGGCACACTCTCCCCATGGGAAGCATCCGCAGGATTTTGCTGTCGGCAATTGTAAAATCCATTGGAAATTCAGTGCTCTCTGTTGCCTGCTGGTTGGGAAGCCAAACATTTGTGAAATCTGGAAAAGCATTGTTATTCCTGTTGCTTTTCTGTGGTTTTATAGAATGTGAATTCTTAGTAGTTCATGCACGTTGGTGAGACAGAGGATTTGTGTGAGAGAGAGGTTTGTTTTTTAAAAGAATACAGTAGATGAATAGTTGACCAGCCTTGGCTCCGTGGTGGAGCTTTCCATTATTATCCTGCTGGGAAATTGACACAATTTAATTCTAGTGCACCTTCCAGTATCTGCTATTGTTCATTTCTTTTTTGTCCCATGGGAGAGAGATGATCTAAGCTTAGAATACCTCCTCTTTCTCCCTTACCCCTAAGGAGCACTGTGAATATCATGCTTTTCATAACATATTTTCAAAATGCTTTAAAATACTAACATCATTTCATTCTCTTATCAAATATTTTCAGACTGACTACTCTGTGCCAGTCACAGTACCAGGCCCGTGGGAGCAGGGAAGGCAAGATAAATTAGTTTCCGCACAATTGTTGTCTGGGTGGAAATACCAGGGTTGGGCATTGAGGAGGGATAGATCTAGGGTTAGAGCAGGGAGTGTTTGTTAAATGGCTATGTTTTGGGTACATGCACAATAATCATAGGTACATGATATATTACCATGTGTCAAATGCCTTTCTAAAAGTTTCATGTCAGCTGCCATATTTCATACAGCAAACCGTAAGAAGTATGTACTCTTGTACCCCTTTTATAGGTAGGAGACCGAAGCACAGAGACATTAAATAATTTGCTAGAAGTCACACAGTAAAAAGTGGAACAATCTCCATTTAAACTCAGGCAGTCCAACTCCAGAATCTGTGCTCATTATGGAAATATTACTGAGGAATCAGTTGGCTCATTGATACATTCTGTTGGTGGCTTCTGGTTTTTAAAAAGGAAAAAGATGGTTAATTATTGTTAGCCATCGATAGGAGTATCCCTGGAGACTACTGAATTTTCAAGCTGTGAAATGCATTGAAGAGCTTTCAACAGTGACATATCATATTGCAGTTGGGGGTCGGAACTAACTTGTAGACTTAAAGAAAATTGTTCAGACTTTTTTTTACTGTGTGTTGGTACTTTCAGGGGATGAAAATTTACCTGTAGTAAGCCTACAGTCCTATCCGAGTGAGTTTACTCCAGGTGTGCCTAGGTGGCTCAGGTGGTTAAGCTTCCAACTTCGGCTCAGGAAGATGATCTGACAGTTTGTGGGTTCAAGTCCCGTGTCGCTCTCTGTGCTGAGTGCTCAGAGCCCGGAGCCTGCTTCAGATTCTGTGTCTCCCTCTCTCTCTGCCCTTCCCCACTCACATGCGCGCGCTCTCTCTCTCTCTCTCTCTCTCTCTCTCTCTCAAAAATAAATAAACATTAAAAAAATTAAAAATAAAAAGAATGAATCTTACTCTGTTACTTTCAGTATTGCTTGTGGTGAAAAAGAAATCCATTGATTTTGTGACTTTTAGTTATGTATCTTGAAGTTTGCTTTTAATGTGTGAAAAGGTGTATTTCTCCATTGTGCCTAAGTGTGTACACATGCATGAATAGGCCTGCATGCGTTACTAAGAGCTGGGCTGTGTAATTATTCGTTCCAACTCAGAGCCCCCGATGACTTCTCCTCCCCTTCATCTCGTTCTAATTGTGATGAGAGCTGTCACTCGATGGATGTTGGCTTTGTGGCCGACTTCATATGGAAGCACTTTACCCGTATTATCTCTTTTCATACAGAATAACCCTTGGCCATAAGTATTGCTATTCCCATTTTATAGATGAAGAAGCCAAGGCTTAGCAGGGTTACTTGTCCAAAGTCACATAGACATAAGTGGGGACATAATCCTAGGTTTGCCTGCCTCCGGGGTTAGTGGATTTCCTGTGTGGAAACAGAGGCAGCCACTGATGAAAGAAGGAAGGTGTTCAGAGCAGCACACACATGGCTGAGAGTACGTTTGTATGTAGTTTAGTGTGAAAAGGTAAACAACAGTAACTATAGCTTCCTCTGCAACTGGTGAAGTAGAATCTCTCTAAGACCTTAGAGCTTGTGTCGTGGCTCTGTTTGATGTAAAGACAGTAAACAAATCACGGTTTGTTTGAGCCTTAGTTTGCTCATCTGTAGAATGAACATAACCTACATTGTCAGGTTGTTGTGGGTGTTAGATGAGATGATGGAAATGGAAGGACCAAGTAAGTACTGCACACATGTGAGGAATTATTAGCCGGTACTCTCATCACCCCCACATCTCCCATCCACAGTGAACTTTTCAAAGTCATTCCTTGAGATGAAAACTAGATGTTGCTATGAGTCTGGTTTAACAGATGCTTTAAAAAGGGTTTGGTACCAGGGGCAGCTGGCTGGTTCAGTCAGTAGATCAGGCGACTGTTGATCTCAGGGTCATGAGTTCAAGCCCCATGTTGGGTGTGGAATCTACTTTAAAAAAAAAAAAAAAGAATTTAGTTCTGGTTTTTACTTCATTCACTCACTCAGCTAACTTTTATTGAGTACCTACTCTATCCCCAGCATTGGCATTGTTACCAGAGGTGTTACCATGACTCAGACTTGCTCACAGGCTGTTCAAGACATTCTTTTGGTTAGGATTGTTGTCTGTAATCCAGTCTAACCCAACTACATGCTGGCTGACCCCATGTAAAGTGAACAGGGTCACATTCTGTCTGGGGCTGCCCAGACTGACGTGCATAAAGAAATCTCTGGGCAGATGGGACATCCAGCACCTGTTGTGACTTTGCATTTCGTCCTGTGCAGTGAATGAGGGCTGGGGTAGGCTTAGACTGAAGCCAGGGTGAAGCCATTTCTCCAGAAACCCAGGGCACGACATGTGGCTCTCTTTGGGCTTCGTCATAGTCTGCCCAAACTTAAGAGGCCCCTCGCCAGACGCCCCGCCCCGTTGGCCAGTTTGTTTAAATTGGAACTGCCCGTGTAGGTCTTTAAACTCCCCAAAGTGAAAAGGACAGCATTTTCCTCTGCACTCACCAACAAATAATAATGAATAGTGAACTATAGTCCATTTTTAATGCATTTAAATTGTGTATTCTGCAAAATTTCACAATTGCACTTTTTTTTTTTTAATGTTTAAGCTGAACACACAGACAATCCTAAGGATAGCTGGAATGGAGTCAAAGGTTACTCAGTTCAGCGAGTGTTTACTAAGCGTTTCCTAGGAGAGGCATTGTGAAAGGTCAGAACACACACACTCAGGTCCAACAGTAATAATCAAAACAGGGATGCTACCCCTCCTCTCTGGGTACATCGTGCAGTGCAGGAAACTCTTACCATCTATCGAATGCCCCAGGGTGGGCAGATGAGAAGTCTGAGGCCGTGGAAAGGTATAACGTGCCAAGTTTGAGCGTTCATTAGAGAGAGTATTAGGATGCCTTCTGTGTTCTCTGATGGCAAACGTGCCACCTTCCCCACTCACCCCCTACCGCCCCATATGTATACACGAATTAACCCACATCAGTTTTGGAAGGCTACCAGCAATTATTCTCATAAGCAGCAGAATATGTAATTTGGTGTAGTGATGGGGACAGACTTTGCTGAGGAAAAGGAGAAGGATGAGTGTCTCTTTCCCAAAGCTGGGATCGGAACTGTTTTCTAAAACATGGTTAAGGGGCACCTGGGTGGCTCAGTCAGTTAAAGCGTCTGATGTCGGCTCAGGTCATGATCTCGTGGTTTGTGAGTTCGAGCCCCATGTCGGGCTCTGTGCTGACAGCTCAGAGCCTGCAGCCTGCTTCGGATTCTGTGTCTCCCTCTCACTTTGCCTCTCCCCCACTCACGCTGTCTCTGTCTCTCCCTCTCTCTCTCTCAAAAACAAATATTAAAAAACCATGGCTTAACAGAATCAGTGCAGCAGAGATTAATTTGTAGGTGATTTATAGTTCAGTGGAAACAACACCATCATCGTGCTTGGGTTGCACATTTTAAAGCAGTAAAACGACAGTGAACTCAAATACCAGTCCCCGAGCTTCCCCCAACAGCAGCTGTCACTGTGTGGGCAGACTTGGCTGCTTGTCTCCGGTCACCCTGATGTGTTCTTGCATTTGTGTTTCATTGTCAATTAGCACACAGTGGTGGCTGCTGGGAGTCCCAGACTCACAGCAGAGGCCACCGGACCCTCAAGGTAAGCAGGAGAGTCAGAGCTTCAACACACAGACTTGCTTACACTTGTCATTTGCACTGTGCTTGAAGCTTTAAATGTTTCCATCTACACACATATTAGAAGGGAAGGTCTTCAGAAACGAATGCAATGTTCTGAAGGAGGGCTTTGAGGTTTCTCCCGCCATTCAAAAGGTTTCCTGTTAAACCTTTCATAAGCTAAAATGATGTAAAGTGGAGAAGCAATTGCCTTTAATTTATATGGAAAACACTTTTTAGCATTCCCAGACTCAAAAAATAACCTCTCTAAGGCTTTTCCGATACCTGAGGACACATCTTGTTAGCGGCTACACAAAATAAATCCACATAAAGCACAGGTGCTCACAGAGTTCAAGGCTGTGGTGCTGGATGCTGAGATGCTGAGGGAGTCCCCAGGGAAGGAGCTGGGGGCGGGGGGGGGGGGGGGGG
>NC_064809.1:113274673-113314328 GCF_023721935.1 Panthera uncia | reverse complement strand
GGGGGGGGGGGGGGGGGGGGGGGGGGGGGGGGGGGGGGGGGGGCGCTTTCTCCTGCCTCGCTAACAGCTTGCTGCAAAACAAATGCTGAACACTGCTGTTTTCACTGCACTGTTCGCCTTTTTTCTTAAAAGCGAAAAAAATCCTCGTCAGATTTCTTTGGGTTATTGAAAACAGGTACTGACGTAGGTCTTTTGTAAAAGCAAGGTGGCATGATGTGAACTTTCGATAAGCAGGGACACCTGTAATTCTAAGTGGCCAGTAGGACAGGCCAGCGGCCAGAGGGAACTCAGGCCACGTGAGAGAAAGAAATCACTGGTAGGACTGCTTTGCTGGATGGCAGCCGGGAGCCCCTCCTGCCCTGCGGCAGCCGGACGGCAACACTGGTGCTCCCAGGGCCCAGTCTCCAGGCACGTCTGCTCCCCGGGCAAATAACTCCTGCTCCTTGTAGCTCCATCCGCGCCCACTGCATCCAGTTGTCTCCGTGGTGTTTAGTATTTTGAGAGGCTGTGATCCGATCAGCCCCTGGACTGGTTCCAGAAGAGGAGACTGCTGATCACTCAGTCTCTGGACTTCTTGCCTGAGGCATGCATTTCATCTTCCCCAGGCCAGCGGTTCCGAAGAAGGAAGGAGGGAACAATTCCAGACAGGTCAGAGTATTAAGTATTTAATGGATGCATATAATAGTTACAAAATTTAAAGGATATAAAGTAGCTCTGTTTCTCAACCTGTCCCCTCTCCAGAAACAACCACTATTAAGTTTCTGTCTGTTCCTGTAAAGATACTTTATTCATATATGGAGGGAGCTGGCTGGCTCATTCGGTAGAGCGTGCGACTCTTGATCTTGGGGTCATGAGTTCGAGCCCCACATTGTGGGGGTAGAGTTTACTTAAAAAAATAAAGATATTCTATTCATATATAAATGCTTATGCATATTGTGTATACATATATATACACATAGATTTATTTAATTATCCTCTTTATTTGCACAAATGGTAGCATACTATACATATTGTTCCATTCATTACTTTTTTTCATTGATCTTGGGAATTGTTTCCGGATAACACATGTGGAGATGCCATGTTCTTTTTTTTTAATTTTTTAAATGTTTGTTTATTTTTGAGAGAGATGGACAGACAGAGCATAAGTGGGGGAGGAGTGGAGAGAGAGAGGGAGACACAGAATCCAAAGCAGGCTTCAGGCTCTGAGCTGTCAGCATAGAGCCTGATGTGGGGCTCGAACTCATCAACTGTGAGGTCATGATCTGAGCCGAAGTCTGATGCTTAACCAACTGAGCCACCCAGGCACCCTTCCATGTTCTTTCTTAATAGAGTGTTTATTCTATTGTTTAGAGGGATCGTTATTTACTTAATCTTTTATTGTTGGATATTTTTGGCTATATAATCTTTTGCCATCCCAACAGTACTTAACCGAATATCCTTGAACACGTATCTTTGGCACATGTGCTGATTTATCTGTTGAATCAGTTTGCAGAAGTAGAATTACTAGGCCTAATGGTATATCCTTTTTGTGTCAATAAAAGTTTTCCAGTTGCCTTCCTGTACAGGATTTAGTCATGTATACCTTCCCAGAGTGCTTACCCCTAACTGCCTTTCCTGTCCCCATCCCCACCAAGGCCATATCAGAGCTGGCCTATCATGGGGGAGGAGGTTGGGGGCTGGATATGAACACAAGTATTTTGAAAAGTCACCCCTGCAGATAGTTACAAGTCACAGAAAATCTACCTCAGTGTATCTTAAAGCAACAACAACAAAAATTTTAAATGGAGGAGTTTATTGCCACATAAAACAGAAGTCCAGAGTCAAATTTGGATTAAGCAGAGATGCGTCCAGGAGGAGCTGCTGTGTTGTCGCACATCTCCAGGGGGCGCATTCACATTGTGCTGGGAAACATTGTGATGGTGCCCCTGGAATGAGGGGCCCAAGTGTAGGTGCATGGCTGAAGTCATGAAGAGTTGGTCTGTCTCTACTTCTTAGCACTGTTTGCTTGGAGTTTGCTTTATTCTCAGGCAGGCCTTCCCCAAGGAGTAGCCCCCGGAGCTCTGCCTTTGTTTCATCAACTTTATAACCTCAGAACAGAGAGCTTTCCCTTCTCTACAGACAGCAAAAATCCCACAGATGAGACCCATTGACCTGGCTTGGGTCAGATGCTCATCCCTAACAACTGGTCACTTCTGGGAATGTCTTTTGATTTGCTTGCTTGTCATCCATCCCCTGTTCTTCGGATAAGAGCACCTCGATTGATTTTCTCCCTCAGCTCTTCGGTCCTCTAGGGATGAGCGTGCTACTGTCAAAAGTTCAGAAATAACAGAAGTAAAACCAGTGAATCACTGAAGTAGTCATTGGTAAAAGTTTATTTTGCAACACCAAAGAGACAGTTGGCCAACTGGGAGCACTCAGACCAAAACATGGAATGAGGTTCAGGGGGATATTGTTATAAAGCAGCTTATATAGTGAGAAAGCTGTGACCATTTTTTACAGTGACTGATTATAATGTTAGAATTTTCTTAAATGATACGGAATTGAATGGTGGTTACCTCCTATCAACCTTGGGAAATTGTTTAAGTTCTGCTTATGGTTTCCAGAAATGTAAGTGAACCGTGTCTCAGGTCAAGTTAGCCTTGCAGAAAATAAATTAAATGAAGGTTTGTCTGAATGACTGAACAGGTTTTGTCTGCACTGGGAATTTCCAGGGCTGGTCTCTATTTGTTGTTGGTTTTACCACCACCCAGGCACCCATCCTACCAATGGCCAAAGCAGTTATTTTTTTCAGATCAAAAACCACCACCAACCATCTGAAGGCTAGATGAGTGCTTCTCAGATTGAAAAAGAGGGGATGTGAGTATAATACAAACCACCTAGAGATCTTGTATTAAAGCGGTTCTATGGCACAAAAACAGACACTTGGATCAATGGAACAGAATAGAGAACCCAGAAATGGACCCACAAACATATGGCCAACTAATCTTTGACAAAGCAGGAAAGAATATCCAATGGAATAAAGACAGTCTCTTCAGCAAGTGGTGCTGGGAAAACCAGACAGCGACATGCAGAAGAATGAACCTGGACCACTTTCTTACACCAGACACAAAAATAAACTCAAAATGGATGAAAGACCTCAATGTAAGACAGGAAGCCATCAAAATCCTCGAGGAGAAAGCAGGCAAAAACCTCTTTGATCTTGGCCACAGCAACTTCTTACTCAACACGTCTCCGGAGGCAAGGGAAACAAAAGCAAAAATGAACTACTGGGACCTCATCAAAATAAAAAGCTTCTGCACAGTGAAGGAAACTAATCAGCAAAACTAAAAGGCAACCGACAGAATGGGAGAAGATATTTGCAAATGACATATCAAATAAAGGCTTAGTATCTAAAATCTATAAAGAACTTGTCCAACTCAACACCCAAAAAACAAATAATCCAGGGAAGAAATGGGCAAAAGACATGAATAGACACTTCTCCAAAGACATCCAGATGACCAACTGACACATGAAAAAATGCTCCACGTCACTCATCACCAGGGAAATACAAATCAAAACCACAATGAGATACCACCTCACACCTGTCAGAAGGGCTAACATTAACAACTCAGGCAACGACAGATGTTGGCGAGGATGCGGAGAGAGATCTCTTTTGCATTGTTGGTGGGAATGCAAACTGGTGCAGCCACTCTGGAAAACAGTACGGAGGTTCCTCAAACAATTAAAAATAGAACTACCCTATGACCCAGCAATTGCACTACTAGGTATTTATCCAAGGGATACAGGTATGCTGTTTGAAGGGACACATGCACCCCAATGTTTATAGCAGCACTATCAACAATAGCCAAAGTATGGGAAGAGCCCAAATGTCCATCGATGGATGAATGGATAAAGAAGATGTGGTGTGTATATATGTGTGTGTGTATACACACACACACACACACACACACACACACACATATATACATACACACAATGGAGTATTATTCGGCAATCAAAAAGAATGAAGTCTTGCCATTTGCAGCTAACTATGTGGATGGAACTAGAAGGTATTATACTAAGCAAAATTAGTCAGAGAAAGACAAATATCATATGACTTCACTCATATGAGGACTTTAAGACACAGAGCAGATGAACATAAGGGAAGGGAAACAAAAATAATATGAAAACAGGGAGGGAGACAGAACATAAGAGACTCTTAAATATGGAGAACAAACAGAGGGTAACAGGAGGGGTTGTGGGAGGGGGGGATGGGCTCAATGAGTAAGGGGCATTAAGGAATCTACTCCTGAAATCATTGTTGCACTATATGCACTAATTTGGATGTAAATTTAAAAAATAAATTTTTTAAAAATAATCTAAAGTAAGTAAATAAATAAATTAATTATAAATAATTAATAAGATCCAAGAAGGAGCCTGAGATTCCGCATTTCAGGTGCTGCTGCTGCTCTGAGGGCCACACTGAAAATCAGGGGGATGATTCGCAAACAGTGATCCACACAGATCAGTGACCTCTCCAAGTTCCTGCTTGAGATTTCATAGCATATATAGAAGGATATGAAACCAACAGAATCCCCCCCAGCAATCAGTTCCAGTTTCTCTCCATTTCATAAGGCAAAGGGGAGTCAACCTATGTGATCACATTTATCAAAACCCATAAGTATTACTAAAACATTCATTCACTTTAGAAATACATTTCTATTGCCTGCCTTGGTGGAGTGGGGGGAGGTAGCCTTTGCTGAATTATTCCTAAAGAATTGCACTTTTGACCAATATTGGCAAGAAAATAACTTTGCCCTCTGGGGACTACGAGCTCTCTGTTGTCTTAGCTGCTTTCACCATCCAGCCGGTGATTTATTACTGCTTTGCCTAAGGAGCCAATTTGCTTTTCGCAGACACTAGGCTTTATTATTTAGTTATCCCATCATAGCAGGGTGGCCTATCACCAAATTCTGAGGACAATATACTGTTTTCTTGGGAATAACAAAAGCAGTCTCTCTGCTCTTTTGGTTTTCTTCTTAAATAAACCCTTATCATCGCTCAGAACCAATATCTCAGTCCAGGACTAACCCGAATAGCACGAAATATTTTCTTTGCTCTCCCTAATTCAGATCAGGTACTGAATGGACCCCCTCCCCCTCCAGCCCACCCCTCAGCCACCACTTCTGGATCAGAAAAATGATTTCTTGTGCAAAGCAATTTCATGCCTTGTTATCCCCAATATGTCCCTAAAATACAAACTTAGATGGCATTATCAGAAGGCCCCTGTTCATTTCAGAGATTGAAAGGGGAAAGATTTTTGAAAGGGGCTCCGAAAGCCCATGACACTGCCCACTGGGCATCTCCATACTTTGTGTAGCATTGTGATGGCATTTGCTTTTAGCCATGCCTCCTGCAAGGAAAGTTGTGGCCTCAAAACACTTGTGTCTTTATGCAGATAGGGGTTAATGAATCAGTTGTACAGAATATACTGTGATTGCGAGTTTGGCTGTTTTTATGAGAAAATAACAAAAAAACCAGCTGGATTTTTCTTCTGCTTTTTTTGTGCATTTTCCCTTTTATTAAACAGATGTGACTTACTAGAATGCTAAAGAATTCTGCAGAATTCTCGTCTCCTTTATCATTGCTAAACTGTTAAGTAAAGCCAGTCCCATCCATAAGCTTGGAAAGCAACTTTAAGACTTAATTATTAGAAGGCAGAAGACGTGAATAGACACTTTTCCAAAAAAGACATCCAGATGGCCAACAGGCCCATGAAAAGATGCTCAACGTCACTCATCGTCAGGTAAATACAAAGCAAAACTGCAATGAGATGTCACCTCACGCCGGTCAGAGTGGCTAAAATGAACAAATTAGAAGACTATAGATGCTGGTGAGGATGTGGAGAGATGGGAACCCTCTTGCACTGTTGGTGGGAATGCACTGTTGGTGCAGCCTGTCTGGAAAACAGTGTGGAGGTTCCTCAAAAAATTAAAAATAGAACTACCCTATGACCCAGCAATAGCACTAGGAATCTACCCAAAGAATACAAGAGTGTTGATGCATAGGGGCACATGTAACCCAATGTTTGTAGCAGCACAGCACTTTCAACCATAGCCAAATTATGGAAAGATCCTAAATGTCCATCAACTGATGAATGGATAAAGAAGATGTGGTTTATGTATACAATGGAATACTACTTGGCAATGAGAAAGAATGAAGTCTGGCCATTTGCGGTAACGTGGATGGAACTGGAGGGTATTTTTTTTTTTAATTTTTTTTTTTAACGTTTTATTTATTTTTGAGACAGAGAGAGGCAGAGCATAAACAGGGGAGGGGCAGAGAGAGAGGGAGACACAGAATCTGAAACAGGCTCCAGGCTCTGAGCTGTCAGCACAGAGCCCGACGCGGGGCTTGAACTCACGGACTGTGAGATCATGACCTGAGCCGAAGTCGGACGCTTAACCGACCGAGCCACCCAGGCGCCCCGAAACTGGAGGGTATTAGGCTAAGTGAAATAAGCCAGGCAGAGAAAGACAGATACCGTATGTTTTCACTCATATGTGGATCTTGAGAAACGTAACAGAAGACCATGGGGGAGGGGAAGCGGGAAAAAAGTTACAGAGAAGGAGGGAAACAAACCATAAGAGACTCTTAAGGACTGAGAACAAACTAAGGGTAGATGGGGTGTGGGGGAGAGGGGAAGGTGGGTGATGGGCAGGGAGGAGGGCACTTGTTGGGATGAGCACTGGGTATTGTATGGAAACCAACTTGACAATATATTGAAAAAACAATTATTAGAAAGTAGCATCTTCTCTATAAATACCAATCCTCTATAAATAATGTGATGTCTACATTTGCCTTTTGAGATTAATATAATCCACTCCCTAAAGTGGAATTAACTTAAAATGCTTAAGAAATGGGATGTTCAGTCTCTCTCTTCGTTCTACAGGGGACTGAGTGGCAGATTTGCCCTTAGAAGATGCTCAAGCTGTGGGGCCCCTGGGTGGCTCAATCTGTGGCTCAGTCAGTTAAGGATCTGACTCTTGATCTCAACTCAGGTCATGATCCCACGGTTTGTGGGTCCACGCCCCTTGTCCACACTGACAGCGTGAGGCCTGCTTGGGATTCTCTCCCTCTCTCTCTGCTCCTCCCCAGCTCACTTGCTCGCTCTCTCTCTCTCTCTCTCTCTCTCTGTCTCTCAAAATAAATAAACCAAAAAAAAAAAAAAAAAAATTAAAGACCCCGTCTGTCATACAGTCTCTCAGGGTATAGATTTTTGGCTCTTTGCAGAAATTTAATGTATCTTCTGCTAATTGAGGGAGTCTTTCCTCCAATGACCAGTTCTGATATCCAGAGTAGTATATGCTTCTGTTTCTCTCTGTTCTCTGTCCCTAGATCTGCATCTCTGCCTCTCTCCCATCCCCAAGCCCTCCATCCCATGTATATGATTTTATCGCTAAGAGTGGAAAAGCACAGCAAACCTCAAACCTGGGCCCCAAAGAAACATTTTAGAGGGTCTCGTGTTTTACACTTTGTGAATTGTGCAATTAACTGATCTTCTTAGGGATGACGGTCTTCTTTTCTCCATCCTGTGGCAAAAAAGGAGGCTGCTTGGTGGGTAGTTAGCACGATGGTGTTGTACAGGATCAACCATCGTTTTCTGTAAAGGGCCAGATCATAAATATTAAGCTTTCTGAGCTATACAATCTCTGTCACCCCTACTGAACTTGGCCATTGTATTATAAAAGTGGCTATAGGCAATACTCGAACAAGGAGCATCGTCACACCCAGTAAACTTTGTTTGAGATTTGAATTTCACATAAGTTTTAACGTGTCATAAAATATTACTCTTCTGATTTTTTTAACCATTTGAAAATATAAAAACCCTGCTTAGCTTGTGGGCCTTATAAAAACAGGTGGTAGATTAGATTTGGCCCACAGACCATGACAGTTTGCCAAGTCCTGGTATTGAAGAAGAAATGCAGAAGCAGGAGTAAAAAGCCTTACGTGCCAATTTCAGTTTTGCTACTTTTTAGCAGTGACGTAGTCATTTAACTTCTGACCTTCCTTTCCTCATCTGCAAAATGAGTATGGAAAGCAGCATGGGGGTGGGTGGGGGAGTAACTTGAGAAGGAAGAAACCTGGCAAACACTACCTCTGCCAGGTGATGGGGGTTAATGTGAGTCAAGTCATGGTGGTGGCACGTACCCCTGATAGGGGATGACAGTGGCACTTCACTTCTGTGGGTGTCCTCCAGAAAACCCATTACCTCATGAGAAAAACATCAGACAAACCCAGATTGAGGGACATTCTCCAAAATACCTGACCAGTGTTCTTCAACATTGTACAGGTCATCAGAAACAAGGAAGTGTGGGTAAAACACACACACACACACACACACACACACACACACACACAGAAAACATGAGAAACTGTCACAGACCAAAGGAGACTAAGGAGACATGATGAGTACGTGTAATATGTCCTGGAGATGGGATCCTGGGACAGTATTAGGAAAAAAATGGTGGCATCCGAACGATATGTGGAGTTTCATTAAGAGTATTGGATCAGTGTTGGTTCCTTAGTTGTGACAGATGTACCACGGTAATATAAGGTGTCAACATTGGCAGGGGGCGGGGGGTGTCTCTAGGTTAGCAGGTTACAGCAACTCTGGGCTATCTTTGCAATTTTGCTGTGAATGTAAGACTTTTAAAATTAAAAGCTGATATATATACGTGTGTGAGTATAAATATATACTCGTGTGTGTGTGTGTGTGTGTGTGTGTGTGTGTGTGTGTGTGTGTATGTATGGGGAGAGAGAGAAAAATCTCCAGTTTGGTAGTTGGCTAGGCATGGAGGACAAGGGAGAAGGAAAAATAAAGAAATAAAAGTTATATCAGAGTCTTCAGTCTAATACCAGAGAAGATAGCCATGCCATTGGACAGAAAGAGTGAATAGAGGAGGTAAATTGGCTTGGAATAGGAAATAATGAACTTGGAGAGGACCAGGGACATCCTTGATTATGAGATACTGTTTAACACTTAAAGTGGTAAAATATTTGGAACGAGATTTTGGATTTCAGATGTTTTGTTTAAAAGGAGCCTTCAGCCTTTGGTTTCAGCTCATGTCATGATCTCACGGTTGGTGAGTTCGAGGCCAGAGTCAGGCTCTGTGCTGACAGTGCAGAGTCTGCTTGGGATTCTCTCTCTCCCCCTCTCTCTGCCCCTCTCTTGCTCACGTGCGTGTGTGCACGCTCTCTCTCTCTCTCAAAATAAATAAACTTAAAAGAAAAAAAAGGATCTTCAGCCTAGCAGTATTTGACATTTAAACCCCAATTTAAGAAAGAAAAATTAACTGGATTAAATAATAAGATACTGATTAGACTTTGTGTAAAAAACTGGACTTTTCATATATATATGAGCTCATATATATGTATATATGCGTGTGTCTACATAATATAGATATATATCTGTGTGAATATATTTATCCTGTTGTCATTAATGTATTGCTTGGTGGTTGGGTAGCTATAAGCCCCTTTTACTTGCAAAAGGAATCAAAGTCATGTTGCCAAGTGGAACATTATTTAAGTGACTTAGCAGCTGGAGCCAGCCCTTTTTCTTTAGCAACAAGTACTCATTGTATTGACCTGCGCCCCGAGAGCACGTTTTGTTTACTTCACACAAGAAGTTAAAAGCTTTGTTTGAATCATTGCTTCTGTCTCGCCCTGTTTACATTTTACAGCCAGAGTTGTTTCAGAAGTGCACAGGCCTGTGGAGGCCCGTGAGGTCAGCTGTGCTTTAACAGTGTGGATGGTAGAACCACAGCCAAGACCCCATACCTGTATAGGCCATGAATAGGCAGCTCCCAGCAGAAGAAATTCAGATGGCAGTAAACGTGTGAGAAAAATAAACCTCACAAACAGTCAAAGATACGTAATTAAAAATATATTCCAATGAGATGGTAAGGATAGTAAAGAAATGGAAGATCCTTTGCTGGCAAGGGTACGGGGAAGACCACTCTGGTGGGTACATGAACACTCTGGTGGGTACACTCTGGTGGGTACATGAAAAAGATCTTTTGGGAGGGAAGTTTGGAGTCTATATTCCAAGCTTTAAAATGTATATTCTGGGGTGCCTGGGTGGCTTAGTCAGTTAAGCATCCAACTCTTCTTGATCTCAGCTCAGGTCTTGATCTCAGGGTCGTGAGTTCAAGCCCTACACTAAGCTCTGCATTAGGCTCTGCGCTGGGCATGAAGTCTACTTTAAAAAATGAGGTGGGGCGCCTGGGTGGCTCAGTCGGTTGAGCATCCGACTTCAGCTCAGGTCACGATCTCACGGTTCATGAGTTCAAGCCCCGAGTCAGGCTCTGGGCTGATGGCTCAGAGCCTGGAGCCTGCTTCCGATTCTGTGTCTCCCTCTCTCTCTGCCCCTCCCCCATTCATGCTCTGTCTCTCTCTGTCTCAAAAATAAATAAACATTAAAAAAAATTTAAAAAAAAATGAGGTGAAGTAAAAGTTCTTTGTTCCAGTTATTCCACTTCTAACAGAGACTGTTCTAAGGAAATACTGGGATAGGCATGTAAAGATACATGTACATTATGATTGTCTAAGCATTGTTTAAAATAGTGAATACTGGACCTAATATCTAACCATAGAGTTAATTTTTTCTTTAAGTAGGCTCCATGCCTGACATGGGGCTTGAACTCACAACCCCGAAATCAAGAATCACGTGCTCTACCAACTAAGCCAGCTGAGAGCCCCTGGAGTTAATAATTTTAACGTGGCAGATGTAGCTATTATAATATAAAGATTTGCATTATTAAGTTTTTGAAAAAAACATATTTCAAAATGAATTTAGAGTCCAGATTACGTAAAAACATGTGTGCATTTGTGTTTCTAGAATAACATGCCTACGCTTAAATGCCTTCAAAATGTAGATGCAAATAAAAATATTTTAAAATATAAACCAAAATATAGATCCTCCATGCCAAATTTTGGGTGTTATAAACTATATTTGTCTCATAAATTACTACTATTTGTAGAACCTAAAACATGTTCCCATCACCACTCATACTCTCCTTCTCCTAAATAATCCCGACTTTCTTATATAAAAGTTACAGCTCATTGTCAATTATTTGAGTAAGGATTTTTATTGCCAGTGTGAAGAAGAATCTAGTGCTCTCTTAACCAATGAGAAACCAATACATAGTTATTTTTTAGTTTTATGTTATGCTACAATAGTTAAAATACTCAAGACAGTGTTTTGTCAAAAGCGCTATCCTTAAGGATACTGGGTGGAAAAAAATGAGATTTCAGAAGGAGAAAGAAACCTTTTTCACTTTGATTTATTAATTTCTGTCTTGCCTCTTTCTGAATGTATTCAAAGTACCTGGATATCCCAACAGAACGTGTGCCGAGCACATGAACAAACCAGCTGTACCATTATACTGCCTCCAAGGTAATGACAGTTTGTAAAAGACAAAACATGCTTCCAGAAACACTCAACATCTCTGAACTAGAGACTTCAGCTTTAACACATGTATGAAATGATTCAAAATCACCATTCTTCCCAGGTCCACAGAATACCAGCGTGGCCATGCAGTTCAGATCAGTCAGGCAGTAAAAGAGCTGGAGAATAAGAACCCACTGTAACTAGCAGGATTGATACGTAAATAAAGCTTCATGTAACCACATACAGCCTGATGGAATCCTGGAAGAGAGGGAAGGGGGTGGGAAGGGGGAAAAGGTTTAGAGCTCACCTGCTCTTTGCCAGGCACTAAGCTCAACTCTGACTGGGCACTCTCTTATTTAGGATGTTGCAGGCACATATATACGGTGTTCAGGTGGTCGTTCAGTCTAAATAGTTCTGAGTAAGTCAAGCCTCTTTCTGATGTTGCTCTTACCAGCTGCATCCCGTGGGCAGCCATTCCCCAGATCTGCCGGTTGTGCAGTTCGTTGCTAGCAATTCCAGATTTCTCTCCTCCTGCCACAACTAGGCTTTCCATCAGCCACTGCTTACACCACGTGCCCCAGCCAGGGTGCGGAGGGCTTGGGGTTATTTGAAGAGGCCCACCAGATGCAAGGAGACAGAGTTGTGACCAGGACTTTGTTTTCATTTCACTACCTGTATCTGTCTCTTTCCAAAAAGGATCAGAAGTGCCCAAATCTTCCAACAGTATGTGTGCTGTGAGACCTTTCAGAAGAGGGAGAACCGTAGGAATTCCATGCAGAAGGGCAGCATATAAAAAATCAAGACAAGACAGGAAAGGAAGGAAAGTAAAAGTGTCCCTCTGAGTGGAAAGGCAGGAAGGGGGTGCATGAGGGAGATAGATTCAGGACAGTTGGTCATGGCTGTTTAGTGATTAAAATAGGTGGTGTGTGTGAAGGGGGAGCACTTGGCTTTGTGTCAAGTTTGTCTCTGAGTCTTTCCCAGAATCAGGAAACCTTCTTCCTGTATTAGAACAACTTCAAGCCAAGGTTCCTTCTGGAACCTTGAGCCCATTCCATACCCATTACCCCTGTCACGCTTAGCTACACCTGACTTGTTGACTTCTGTGCTGACATCCCCTTATTGTGCTTCTGTCTCCTCCCATCTCCCCACCCCCTTCCCACTGTTCCAGACCCTCCTGCAAAGTTCTAAACAGGTGCCTGGGGGCTAAGTCTGGCCCTCTGCTATGTTTGTTCAGCTTGCCATGCCACTTTTATGCATCCGGGGCACCAAAAGCCAAGAGTCTGGTGTCTCCATTAGAGGGAGCAAAGTGCCTACCACCCACTGTTGTTCCAATCTTGGCAGAGTTCCTGTTTCTTGGTCTGGATGGTGGTCAGATGAGTGCATTCGTTTTGTGAAAATTCAGAGTACTTACTACTTGTGTATTTTTCTATGCATAGTGTTCATCAGTTTTTAAAAGTATTTTAATTGCTTAAAAAGCAGAATCTGGATTTCCCCCAGACAAACCTTATGCAGTAGACATCATTATTTTCTCTTTTTTGTAGATGAGGGTATGGGGACATGGAAAGGTCAAGCAATTTGTCCATGCTCATACAGCAGGTCAATGGCCAAGCTTAAATCATACCCAGGCGGCCTCTGCTCTTGACCACTATGGCTTGCTTCACCCCAGGAGAGTTTGTTCAGTCTGGAGGCACTCTAATTCTATTCTTAGCTTCTCTGTGCTACCACTTAAGTATCCAAAGCATGATTTTCAGAGACACATTTACATTATTTCTTTCATGTGCTATGGTAGATTAAAGATGGCTGTACATTTTTTGCAAGTCCTCCTGTTGAGGTGTGCGATCAGATTCCCCTCCTTTTGAATTCAAGCTTTGATGATTTGCTTAATTGTTAGAATGCAGTGTGACTTACGAGGACGAGGTGAGCTATAAGAAAAGAAGACTTGCGACATCTGCCTTGGCTTCCTTGATCACTGGCCCTTAGATTCCAGCTGCCATGATGTGAGGAAGCCCAAGGAGCTCCATCAGGAGGCCCATAGGGAGAGGAAGTAAGGATGCTGGCCGACAGCCCCAGCTGAGCTCCCAGCCTGCAGCCTGCACCAATTTACCAACCATGTGCGTGAGCTGTCTTGTGGGTGGATCCTCCAGCCTCAGTTGAGTGACCCCAGTTAATGCCACGTGGAGCAGAGGTGAGCTGTCTCCACTGAGCACTGCCCAAATTGCAGATTTCACAAAGAAAAGAAATGGCTATTATTGTTTAAGCCACTAAATTTTGGGATGGTATGTTATGCACCAGTGGGTAAATGGAACATGTGTCCGCTTTGCTGAACCAATATAAGCTAGATGAAATGTGAGCTCAAAGAATTTCACTTCCTTTAATATTAGTCTATCACAGGAAGTCTCCTCTAGGAAAAACTTAACTCTCAATTCAAACCATCCCTGAGAATCAGTCCCAGAAACTATTTTTTTTTTTTTTTGCATAGTTAAAAATGTTTTTTTTTCCTGTGTCCTCACTAAAGCAAATACCGAAGACCACCCACATTAGTATGCGTTTACTGACTAAATTGGAATCTTCTAAGAAAAAGCATTTGCTGGTGGAATGTCAACAAAGTGCCATCAGAGTAACTGTGGAGCTGAATCAACATAAAATCAACTCCATATGAATCTGTGAGTCACTGGAAATTAGGTATAAGAGCTATAGAGTCTAAAGTTAGTTCCTCACATTCGTTAAAAGGACAGAAGAATAACATCTAACATTTTTCTTTGGGGCTCCCTACTCACCCAAGACATTTGTTGGCAAATATTTTCCCAACAAGACAGCACAATTACATAGGGTGTGTTCTGCCAGGCCAAGGTGGAGAGTGATTGATTACCAGGGTGGCATGTTTATGCGAAGGGAAGTCATGGGATTATCGCTCTCATTTCTTCTGGGTCCTTTCCAATTTGTACTCCCTGTGCTCAGTATTCTCTATAAGATAAGCAGGGAAGGGGAGAAATGCCCTTGAATGCATGGCTGGTGGTAAAATGTCTTTGAGGAACTTGATAGGGTTATGGCTGGTGGTGAAATACCTATTAGCGTTTTTAATTTATTTTTGGGACAGAGAGAGACAGAGCATGAATGGGGGAGGGGCAGAGAGAGAGGGAGACACAGAGTCGGAAACAGGCTCCAGGCTCTGAGCCATCAGCCCAGAGCCCGACGCGGGGCTCGAACTCACGGACCGCGAGATCATGACCTGGCTGAAGTCGGACACTTAACCGACTGCGCCACCCAGGCGCCCCTGAAATACCTATTAGAAAGTTGATGGGCTTAGGAAAACTTAAGATGGCCACAGTATGTACTCGAAAGACAAAAAAGCAGATTGACAAACAAGGGGTGTTGTGTCAAGCAATTTGTTTGGCATACAGATGGATGGATAAAAGATCGCGAGTTTGAAAACGGTGTTTTTCAGAAAGGCTGACCAGACATACTCTGATAGAGCAGGGTTGCTACAGTCTGCAACTCTGGTGAGAAAGCAGCCACAGACAACACATGAACTCATGGCCATGGCCATGTGCCAATAAACCTTTATGGACATTGAAAACTGAGTTTCATGTAATTTTCACATGCCATAAAATATTTTTCTTTTGATTTTTGTCAACCATTTAAAAACATAAAAACCATTTTTAGCTCCCAAGTGGATAAAAACAAACAGCAGGCCAGATCTGGCCCATAGGCCATAGTTTGCTGACCTTGTTGTCATTTGGGTGGCGGAAGAGTTGAATGATTGGGGGGGAGAGGAAATGGCTTGCTTTCCGCCCTCTAGTTTCTTTTCTTTTATTTATTTATTTAAGTAATCTCTACACCCAACATGGGGTTCAAACTCATGACCCTGAGATCAAGAGTCACATGCTCTTCTGACTGAGCCAGCCAGGTGCCCTGTGCCCTCTACGTTCTGAATGTTTGTATTCTTGGAACTTTTAAGAACATCTATGTATGGATATTACAATAGGAAAATTAAAGATACGTCCGTGTTAGAGTCAAAGGAAAAAAAAAGTCTCTGTACAAGGGCTCTGCTAATTTCAGTGAGAAAAGGACATGTGATAGCCCTTGGGGCTCATGTTCAAATACTTCAAGATGTCATTCATTCAGACTCACCCACTCAGAATTTGGGCTAAAGGTCCTATTTGCTGACTCCAAAAAGAAGACATTTATTTACTAACTTAAGTTGTAAACAGTGTAAGGCAAATGGTGTTACTAATTATAAATATTTTCATCTGCTTATTAAAGCAGGCCCATTGGACTGAGAAGACTGTGAGCCTAGATTTAGTTTCTTGAAAGCATTACCATATTTTTTTAAATTTAAAAGTAATTTTTTTCAATGTTTATTTTTGAGAGAGACAAAGCATGAGCTGGGGAAGGGGCAGAGAGAGAGAGAAGGAGACACAGAATACAAAGCAGGATCCAGGCTCTGAGCTGTCAGCACAGAGCCCAACCTGGGGCCTGAACTCAGGAACCATGAGATCATGACCTGAGCCAAAGTCGGATGCTTAACTGACTGAGCCACCCAGGTGCCCCACCATATTTCTTTTTAAATGCTGTGTTACTCAGACTAATTCAGACTACTCTCTTTTTTCATTTTACCCACAAAGTTTTATGGTACTATCTTAGGGTAATTTGCATTAGGATTGTTTTTGTTCTTGTCTGTCTGCATTTTCTAAAAAAATTTTTTTTAATGTTTATTTTTGAGAGAGAAAGAGAGAGGGACAGAGCATGAGAGGCAGAGGGGTAGAGAGAAAAGGAGACACAGAATCTGAAGCAGGCTCCAGGCTCTGAGTGGTCAGCTCAGAGCCGGACGTGGGGCTCGAACCCACAGACCGTAGATCATGACCTGAGCTGAAGTCCGGCACTTAACCGGCCAGGTGCCCCCCTGCCCCGACTTTAAAAAAAAATTTTTTTTTTTTAAGTGTTGTCTGTCTTCATTTTCTGTAAATTTCCTGAAGGTATGACACTGGCTCTATAGATCACAGCTTTCATTCGTTCACTCATTCAACAAATATTTACTGAGCGCTTCTTATGTACCATGCATTGTCCTAGGCCCTGAAGCCTAGGAGTGATCAAAGCAAAGTTCCTGATCTATGGAGCACATTCTTTGCTGACTCTGATTTTGTCCTGTTCATCTGAAGTCATGTTTTCCTGCAGGGCTGGCAAACGAGTTTCACCTCACAAGGCAACTCCGATTGATTGCCAGTGGCTGCTGTGGGTAGCATGTTAGGAGGCATTCTGAGGATCATCTAGAAAGAGAACTCTTTTCTTCTGTCGTTCAGTTGGGGAGAAGGGTGTGAGAGCAAATGGTCACATACGTGGTCTCTCTTATGTGGGTTATGAATCCCGGCCCAGGGTCGGCAGCTGACGGGGAGGGTGACGTGGTGATGGTAGAATAGATACAGATCTGGTGTCAGGGTTCAGATTAATTTCTTTCCTTTAAAAAAATTAATTCGCTTTTGTTTAAAGGAGGATAGCAGAAGATTCTTAAATATTTTATTACTGGCCTTTAATAGAAATAGGTATATGTAAAGTGACAGGAGATTTTAAGATTGTAAATCTATGGGAAACAGAAGTAGTCAGACTTCTTTAGGGGTAATTAAATGTTGTATTGAACAATGAGAAGACATTGATCAATTTTAAAGAATGGCATTACTTTCTACGTAAGTGTTTTTTCTATCTTACACGGTTATAAAATTATAGACTTCCTGTAACTCCCTGAGGATACTTTTATCCTTTCTCAGTTAAAGATCTAAGACGTGTGGTGCCATAGCTCTTCACAGAATATTTGAAGAAGGCATCAACTAAATCGTTCTATGCAAGTGCCCTTGGTGGCTGAATTCAGTAGGCATAGGGTATTTTGTTAACCAGGGACTCAAAAAAATCAAGGGTACTTAGTTAAAAGGTACCATGGTTTTTATTTTTGGTTTTTATGTATATGTGTATGTATTGTGTATGTTCATGTGTGTTTACATTTCAGTTGACCAACCCATTAGTTGTCTTTTGGAAATTATGGCTCATAGAAGAATTTCCACTTACATAGAAAGCAAAATCAGCAGATCATTGCAGTCTTTTGTATCCCTGCTATCAAGAACTAATTTCTTGGGGCACCTGGCTGGCTCAGTCGGTAGAGTATGTGACTCTTGATCTCAGGGTTGTGTGTTTGAGCCCCACATTGGGAGTAGAGATAACTTAAAACCGAATTCCTAAAAAACAAAAACAAAAACTAATTTCTGCCTCTTCTTTACATAGCTCATGAGGCCTCAGTTTTCTCATCTTTAAAATAGGTGAAATGGGGGCATCTGGGTGGCTCAGTTGGTTAAATGTCCAGTCCTTGATCTCAGCTCCGATGTTGATCTCAGTATACTGAGTTCAAGTCCCATGTTGGGCTCCATGCTGGGCATGGAGCCTGCAAAATAAAAATAAAATAAATAAAGCGGCGGAAATGATTTCTACTTCAGAAGATTGTTATAAGGGTTGGAGCGCCTGGGTGGCTCAGTCAGTTAAGCATCTGACTCTTGATTTCCACTCAGGTCATGATCTCATGGTCTTGAGATCAAGCCTCATGTTGGACTCCATGCCGGGCCTGGAGGCTGCTTAGGATTTTCTCTCCTCCTCTCCCTCTGCCCCTCCCCTGTTCACACATGTGTGCACACCTGCTCTGTCTCTTAAAAAAAAAAAAAGATTGTAAATGTTAATTCTTCTCATCACTATTACTAATATTATTAGTAGCTAGCATTTATTGAACACATATTATGTCCTATCTTAGACACTTTACATGTATTATTTAATTCTCTCAGTAACACAAGGTAGGTCCTATTATTATTATTCCCATTTTACAGAAGAAAAACTGGGATGAAGAGACATTACAAGTCTGCTCAGGTTACACAGCACATGATTGTGTGGTGTATGTGAAGATCGCCACAGCAGGCCTGGCACGTACAGGTGCTCAATCCATGTGAACTTCATACATGAAGTCCCTTTATACCCCCACCTCTGCCATATCCTGCATAGCAGCAGCTGTAAAGGAGACCGTCAGCTCTCTGTAGGTAGTTTGTCTGTGGGTTGGTAGGCAAAGCCCGTTCATTCCTTTTTCATACTCCAGACCTCCTAAGATTAGGTACGTCCCCTAGGAGGTCTCTAATGATGCTTTCTAGTCATTGATACAGGCCTCGCCTTGGACCTTTGACAAGACTACAGTATCAGAGTCCAAACAGAAGCCGGATGATACACACAAATCAGATAATTTAAAGAGAATTAATAAAGAAGCTCCGTACAAAGGGGGAGGGAAAACGCAGGAGATAGAGCAGGGCTACTCTAGTCTGGTAACAGAAGTGCTGACACCAGCCCCAGACCCACAGAGGGAGGGAGTGGTTACCAGAACCTAGTGATAAGAAGCCGTGCTGAGGGGGTGGCCTGACCAGATCTGTGACCTTTGGTTAAGGGATGCAGCCAGCCGGAGCGAGACATGGACCAGAAACATGAAGGGATGAATACTCAGCCCCCTCCCTCCCTCCCCCCCTCCCTCCCCTCTCCCCTCCTGTGTTCTCCATGGGCAAGCCCAGCTGTAAGCCCCTAGATGCGGTGTGTGCAGATGGGGTTCCCAGAGAAGGTGGAGCAGTCCTGGGGGGCAGGTGGAAGATACTCGGTTGCTGTGGCCCCTGCGCATGACTGGGAAATGGTGAGAGAACTGCATTGCTCACCAGGACCACACTTCCTTGTGGTTGTGCAGATTCACATGTTCTTTGCTCCAGCTGTTGAACAGATGGCTAGACCCACCAGGGTAGACAGTTACAGATTACTTCTTATAAATGCACATGTGAAAGGAACATCTCTGACAGTGCTTTAGTTGGAGGACAAAGAACTGGAGTTGGTACTTCCAAATAGCTTTTGAGGCTGATTCACTATCACATTAGCCATACCTCTTCAAAATCTCCGCCCACTTACATAAAATAAACATAGTAATACGTCTTCTCAGAGACAGACGTGGCTTCTAGTAGTCTGTACGCTTTTTTGAGATTTCTCATGGAGATGAGAAGTCTTATGGTGAGTACACTATGTAATAGTAATTAGGTATGAATCTCTTAAGTTACTTAGATTTGAAATAAAAGTGCCCTTGACCTTAGATTGCTGCCTCTGTGGCATATTGTGGACTATCCATCTTAGGGGTTCATCCTGGAGATAAGTAGCTTGACTTGAACGGGTTTTTCTCCGATCTTTTTGCATGTTAGATGGTCTCAGAACATGCTGACCAACATGGTAATTGGGGCACTTTCTACCAAGAGTCAACCACTGGAATCACCTGTTCTCCTTTATTATTGTAGTCTGCGTACTACAGGTGAAATTCAGAATAAATTACTGACATATAAATTGAACATGTAAGGACTGTCATGACATATCTGCCACGCACCTTAAGATTTAGACAATATATTGGTAACCATGTGGAATGAGTGGGACTTAACACTTTTCTCTTGGGAATGTCAATAAGGTCAGCGGTTTTGAATAACTGGCACTTTCCACTAAAGCCGTACAAATACCTATGCCATCAACAGTTCTTAGGTATATAGGCAAGAGAAATGAGTGCACATATCCACCAAAAAGATATGCACAAGAGTATTTATAGCACCCTTGTTCCTAAAAGCTCCAAACTAATAACCCAAATAGATATAAACAGGGAAATGGGTAAAATAAGTTGTGGTACATTCATACAGTGAAATACTTCACAGCAATAAAAGTAATGAATTAATTATTAAAATAATGAGCTAATGACACCTATAAAACAGTGGGTGAATTTCAAAGATATTATGTTTGGGTAAAAGAAGCCAGACACAAAAAGAGGACCTGTATGAAGTTCAGAGACGGGTAAAATGAATTGATGGTGATAGAAGTTAAAAAAAAAAAAATAAAGGAGAGGGTACACCTGGGTGGCTCAGCCTGTTAAGCGGACAGCTCTTGATTTCAGCTCAGGTCATGATCCCGGGGTTGTGGGATTAAGCCCCCTGTCTGCGCTTAGTGTGGAGGCTACTTAAGATTCTCTCTCTGGGGTGGTGGTTCAGATGGTTACATGTCAGCTCGGGTCATGATCTCGCTGTTCATGCGTTCGAGCCTCACGTTGGGATCTGTGCTGACAGCTGGGTGCCTGGAGCCTGAGTCAGATTCTGTGTCTCCCCCTCTCTTGACCCCTCCCCCACTCACGTTCTGTCTCTCTCTCAAAAGTAAACAAACATTAAGAAAAAAAAATTCTTTTTTTCTCTCTCTACCCCTCTCACCTGCTTGCTTGCTCTTTCTCTCAAATTAAAAAAAGGGGAAAAAAAAAGATTATATCTTGTGCTGGGATGGGGGTAGGGAGGTATTGATTTAGAAGACATAATGAAACCTTCTGGGGAGCTGAAAATGTCTTATATTTTGATATGGATGGTGTCACAGAGGTATACCTATATAAAAATTCTTCAGATTGCATACTTTTACATTGTGAACTTTACCTGCTTAGCTTCCTATATAATATACTTAAATAAAAACGCTTGTTTGTTTTAGAAAGTATATTGAGTGTTAAAGCCAAACCTTGACAGATGTAGCAATGATAATACTAGGAAAACACAATGAAACATTTACCTTACTTCAGAGTATGCATAGAGATACAATTCTTTTTGGAGAGTTTGTCACTGTGGATTAAAAAACTTTAGGAGGGGCGCGTGACTGGCTCAGTTGGTAGAGCACACAACTCTTGATCTTGGGGTCAAGAGTTCGAGCCCCATGTTGGGGAGTAAATTGTACTTAAAATTTTTTTCTTAATCCTTAAAAAAACAAACACCATAGGAATAAGGTTTTGACCTTTGACACTTTTGACCTAGCAATATCCTATAGAAATCATTAAGAACATAGGTACAGGTTTATCCATCAGGGTGTTCATTTCAGGTGCCCTTTTTTAAATGTTGAGCATTTGGAAACAATCCAGTGTTCAATTTTGAGAATGGGTAAATACGCTGTGATAATATGCAGCTATTTAAACAACATGGTGGGAAAGGGGCTATGTTTGTATTTGTGTGTGTTTCTACTGAGGAAACAAGATAGACCTAGTAAAGACTCCAGGAAACTGTTAGTTTACCCAAAAATAGCTCTAGAGATGATGAACATGTTTGAAATATGTATAGGAACCAAGTTGATAGGTATTAATAGATATCGGATTGTGTATTATTCACCTCCCTGGAAGAAAAAATATTACAGGCCTTACATTTCTTCCTTTAATCTATATAGTCTCATATTCTTTGGTTTAGCCTTAGATCAGTCTCTGTTTCTGACTCAAATTCAACAAATTAAATCTTGTCTATGGCCTAAAACTTTAGTTTTTCTTTCTGGCAATTGCTGGGTAAAGAAACTCTAGGCCTGAGAAAAAAAAGAACAAATCTGGAAGTATTACATTACCAAATTTCAAGCTAAACTTACAAAGCTTTAGTAATGAAAACAGTAGGGTACAGGCATAAAAAAGACACATAGATCAATGGAACAGTATAGAGTCAGATAGAAACCGACACCTATGTGGTCAATTAATCCAGACAAAGGAGGCAAGAATACACAATTGGAAAAAGACAACATCTTCAACAAATGGTGCTGGGAAAACTGGACAAGTACATGCAAAAGAATGAAACTGGACCACTTTCTTACACCATACACAAACATAAACTAAAAATGAATTAAAGACCTAAATATGAGACCTGAAACCATAAAACACCTAAAAGAAAGCACAAGCAGTAATTTCTCTGACATTGGCCATAGCAGTATGTTCATCGGTATGTCTTCTCAGACAAAGAAAACAAAAGCAAAAATAAACAATTAGGACTACACCAAAATAAAAGGCTTTTGTGCAGCAAATGAAACAATCAACAAAATGAAAAGGCAGCCTACTGAATGAGAGAAGATATTCACAAGTGATATGTCTGATAAGGGATTAATATCCAAAATATATGAAGAACTTCTATAACAACACCAAAAAAAAAATCAAATAATCTGACTTAAAAATCGGCAGAGGATCTGGATAGACGTTTTTCTAAAGAAGATACATAGTTTTCCACAGATGCATGAAAAGATGCTCAATATCACTAACCATCAGGAAAATGCAAATCAAAGCCACAATGAGATACCACCTCACACCTGTCAGAATGGCTGAAAGTAAAAAGATAAGAAATAACAGGTATTGGTGAGGACGTGGAGAAAAAGGAACCCTCTTCCTCTTGCACTGTCGGTGGGAATGAATGCAAACGGGTGCAGCCACGGTGGAAAACAGCATGGAGGTTCCTCAAAAAATTAAAAATAGAAATACCGTACGATCCAGCAATTGCACTATTGGGTATTTATTCAGAGAAAACAGAAACACTAATTTGAAAAGATGCATGTATCCCTATGTTTGTAAAAGCGTTATTTACAATAGCCAAGATATGGAAGCAGCCCAAGTGTCTGTCTATCAATGAATGGATAAAGATATTCTATATCATCTTATGTGATACAGATGCCATACCTCTATCTATATATCACATATCTTTGGAAGGCAATAGTTTTTTTCATTGGGAAAAGGAAGGATCGCCTTATTTTCAAGTTGCCTTATATTAATTTTTTTCAACTTCTCAGAGCCTTAATTTCTGCATCTATAAGATGGAAATAACAATGCTCTAACATCTTAATGACATTAGAAGAATTAGTGCCTGACACACCTGAAAATAATATATGTCAACTGTAGTTCGATTAAAAAAATAGTGTCTGACATGAGGCAAGTACTCAGTAAATTGTAACTCAATTACTTTCTACATACACATGCATAATAACTCATGTAGATATAGCTGTATGTACTCATTATCTCTTTTTTAAAGTAATCTCTGCGCCCGATGTGGGGCTCGAACTCATGACCCTGAGATCAAGAGCTGCATGCTCTACTGACTGAGCCAGCCAGGCACCCCTTTGTACTCATTATCTTATTAGGTTTTCATCTCCTACCTAGTACCCTAGTTGGCACACACTAGGCCCCATGATTTTTGCCTAAAGTTCTTTTTTTTTTTTTTTTTTGTTTTTTGTTTTATAACAAAAAAAAAAAAAAAAAAAGAAGAAGAAGAAGAAGAAGAAAAGAAGCTTTGGTGACTCATGTTTTATTCTCCACGGCCACGCCAAACTGGGGTTTCAACAGAATTACAAATATTTTCTAGTAAAATTAAACATGACAACAGGTTTAACCTTTTTCAAAACTTTCTTTTTATTGAAGAGGATTCTTATGGTACCTCATTCATTCATTCATTCGTTCCACAAGTATTTACTGAATACCAGTCATAACTTCCACCTACAGCTAAGTGCTGAGGATATCGTGAACAAACAAAAAGAGGCCTCCTTCTTCATTCATGGGGATTATGTTGTGCTGGGGGTACCCTCAGTGTGTTGCTTCTCTTGCCCCAGTTTTACCAGGGAATTCTCAGTCCCTGTCCCCCGTTGCTTATGAGCTGGTCCGGGAGGTCAGCCACTTGCGTTAGTGGGCATAGCTGTTCTTTGACTATGGGGCTTCCTTGCCTTCTAAGCAAGGAGGCCCTCCATGTCCTTAGCCTTGCTGGACTTCTACATGGATCAGTGGTTCTGGAAACTGTACTGATCTGGACCCCTCTCTCCAGGAACTCCATTGAAATGAACTTACTGTTGCACAAAATCTTGACTGATGACCCACAAAAAAAAAAAAAAAATTCCTTAAACAAATAATCAGGATTGTTCACATGATTTACCAGCATCCTTTCACATCACAATGATGTGAAAGGGAAACGAGGAAAATGTGTCAGCCTCCACTGGCATGAACCAGAGATATTTTCAGGGAAGGGTGAGGGATTCTGGTCCAGAGTCTCTTCAGGTTCTGGAAGGGCAAGGAATATGCAAAGATAAAAAGCGAAAATAAACATTAAAACTGTGAACAAAGAGTGAACACAAAGGGGGGAAATCCTTCTTGGAAACCAGCTTTCCTCCCGAGGAGGACAACAAGGACCTGCTAAAAACTTCCGTCAGCCCATATAACTGGAGCCCGCAGTCTGCGCGGTGCCTCCCAGTCTGCGCGGTGCCTCCTCGCTCCAGGACTCTCTGCCCAAATGCTATGTTTTCAAATGGAAATTAATGTCTGGCAGCTCGGGTGGGGATTGACGGATTGACGTCGCTGAGTCCGGGACACCAACAATAAACGGGAAGGTGATCCCGGGAGTAGGGCAGAAAGAGGTGAGGGTACAGTACAGTGAGAAAAAAACAAGCCAGTTCTGTGAAATCTGGCACCGGGGCAGAGACAGCTGAGTCTGAGAAGTTGCCCCTCCTGAGTCCCACGCGTGTGTTCGTCAAAGTGCTGTCGGTTCGGCACCCGCTCTGTGTCTCCCATTGTGCTGGGCTCTGGGGGACTCCGTGGGAGTTGGGGTGGCGGGGCAGCTCACGTCCACCAAGCCCCTGCCTTTGCCACACGGTGACTTGGGCTTTGTGTCGAATCCCCGTCCACCTGAGAACTGTGCCCCAGCGCTGGACGGTGGTGGGGATGGCCTCAGACTGGGGTCTTTCCTATTCCAGAGCTGACTGTCTTCCCCTCTTGTTTTGGACTCTCCATCCCCTTGTGGCTTTGCTTTTGTTTTGACTTTTCATCATGGCTAAAATCTTTATCTCTGCTGTGGATTGCCACTTTTCCTCTGATCCTTGGAGGCTGTTTGGGGCCACCATGTCCTTGTGACCCAGAGGACCATAGTCTCAGGCAATATGACCGATTCGCCTTCTTTCTCCAGCTTCTGTTTTTTCCCCTTAGCTTCTGAATGGGTATCACGTCTAACCTCTGAATGACGCTTTCTGTTGCCAAATACTCTCTTCTGAGGTCTCCCCAAGATCTTCTCTGCTCCCTCTCCACACCTGACACAAAGGCCTCCTTCCTCCAAACCAAGTTAAGCGTAAACCAAAACGAAAGCAAAGAAAGAGACTCACTGAATTGCTACTGGTGCTCCAGGATTTTACCCATTTTGATTCTGAAGTCAAATTCTATTTGAAAGACAGACGTGTTTACAGTTAGAACATGATAAAACAAAGGTCCGACCGTGTTTGATTCAGAGAACTCGAATGCAGAGGCTATAGAAGAATCTTGTATAAGCGTGATTGTGCAAACTTTAAAATTTGTAAGACATTATCGGGGCGCCTGGGTGGCTCAGTCGGTTAAGCGTCCGACTTCAGCTCAGGTCACGATCTCGCGGTCCGTGAGTTCGAGCCCTGCGTCAGGCTCTGGGCTGATGGCTCAGAGCCTGGAGCCTGCTTCTGATTCTGTGTCTCCCTCTCTCTCTGCCCCTCCCCCATTCATGCTCTGTCTCTCTCTGTCTCAAAAATAAGTAAAACGTTAAAAAAAAAACAACTTAAAATTTGTAAGACATTATGTGTGTTTAATTCTAATCATCCATACATTCAACTGATAGCTATCGAGTACTTTCTATGTGCCAAACACCGCAGTGCTGGGGATACATCGGTCGGTAAACAAAGCAGACAAAAAAGTCTTGCTCTTATAGAACCGTGAATATTGGCTGGAAGAAACAATCGATACACCTAAGTAAGTAAATTGTCTGGTATGTTACACAGCGATAAGTGCTAAGAAGTTAAATCAGGGTAGAGAGAGAGGGAGAATCGGCGTGTGGTTACAATGCAGCTTAACTCAGGGAGGCTGAGGAAAGCATCAGAGAGGGTGACATTTGGTTAAAGCTGTGAAGAGATGGAACGAGCGTTCAGGTATCTTGAGGGAGAGTGTCCCAGTCAGAGGGAACAGCCAGTACGCAGCCCTGAGAAAGTCGGCCTGGTGTGTGTCCTGGGAAGGTCTCCCCAGCTTGGCCGGAGAGGGTAAGGTAAGAGGTGAGGTCTGACTGTGTAGGTCCCTGTAGGATTTGGGCTGTTCACTGAGTGAGATGGGACCCACGAAAGGATTTGAGCAGGACTGAAAAGATGTGACTTGATTTTCACAGAGGTTAACTGGTCAAGAGAGGGATTTTTAAAGATGGGGAAAAATTAACAGCATGTTGCTGTTCCATTGGAAACAATGCCCAGAGAAAATGTGATGTCGTAGGAAAGAGAGGGAAGAATTGCTGGTGGGAGGCCCTTGGCTAGGGAAGGCTGGTTGGGACGTAGAGCAGGAAGAGAGGGCTTTGGCCCCAGGGTCGCAGACAGGTCAGCCAGGACTATAGGAAGGAAGGCACAGACCCATGAAGGTGAGAACTCCTCAATTTCTCTTCTGATTGCTCCAGGATTTTCCAGAGAAGCAGAGAGCAAGATTGTGAGCTTCTCCTAGCCGGGGGTTGGGGGGGGGGGGGGGGGGGGGGGGGGGGGGGGTGAAGGAGGTGTTGGAGGTTTGAGAAGAGAGGGTGTGAAGCAGCCATCCAGGAGAGAAGGAGAGTAACTGGACCAGGGAGATGTATGTAGTAGGATTACCAGGTGGCGGTTGTGGTTCCTGGTCTTGACTCCACAATTTTACAGCCACTTGGGTATATTTTAAGCCGGCCATGTTGAGATGTAAGAAGGCAGGCGCAGTACAAGTGGAGAGTCCGATTTAACCAAGGTGGGGGTTTTGCTGGGTGAATATGGTGACGGGAAGGAGAGGCCAGGGAGTTGGAGGTATAGGAAAGTGAGTGGTGATAAGAAGTTAAGGGAGGATATGGATAATGGTGAAAAGGTGGTAGGATCCATGCCTCAGGTCTCCTCGGAGGGGGTTGGCAACCGCGGAAGCGGTGGTTGGGATGCTTGAATTGGGTAATGGGCACAGTGCAGGTTTGGTAATGACGTGGTCCAACAGGAATGACGGGACCATGGGGGAAGCTGAGGTAGGGAAGAGAACATGATACGTACGTGATGGAGAACTGGTCAAGGAAGTAGACGCAGGGAAGCTGGGAGGATCCTCTGTGGATGTTGAAATCACCAAGCATTTTATAACATGAGTAACATTGGCAAAGGTAACAGTGAATCAGGGGCTAAAATCTTCAAGGAATAAGAGGAGAGTGATGGTTGGGAGGCGGGGGGGGGGGCAGTTCCACTGATAACTGCCACAAGGAGGGGCAAGCCTAGGGTATAGCCTCATGACAATTCTCAGAAGTTGGCGCAGGTAGAGAGAAAGGACAGTCACTGACATGGAGGTTGACTTGAGCCTGTGGTACAGGAGTAGGGGAGGAAATAGCAGAGGAAGCAGTGTCCTCAGGGAAAAGCCAGGTTTCAATTAGAACAAAAACTGAGCCACTGGGTGGCTCAGTTGGTTGAGCATCTGACTCTTGCTTTTGTATCAGGTCATGATCCCTGGGGTCATGGGATTGAGCCCCAAGTCAGGTTCCATGCTGAGCATGGAGCCTGCTTAAGAGTCTCTTGTTCTCGCTCTTGCTCTCTCTCTCTCTTCCTCCCTCCATCCCTCTCCCTCTCTCTCTGCCCCTCTGATGGGTTCTGAGGACAAACTGGAAAGGTTTGGGGCTTTGAGCTGTCAGGACTTTTGGGGGTGGCAGCCTGGTGACGATTATCTATTTGCTGCACCCCTAGAGATCCTGGGTACGTATTGACCGACCTCAGCAAGGGTAAAGGTCTTGGTGGGATGGGTCTTGCTGGTTTTGAAGGCTGAGAATGTAGGTGTGGTGGGGGAGGGTCCCAGGACATCACAGAGCTTTGTTACCTCCAATTGCAGCTATATACAGTGAATATAAGGACCTCACCACTGAACTCAGCTTAAAAATTCTACCACCTCGAGGCTCCTGGGTGGTTCAGTCAGTTGAGCATCAGACTTCAGCTCAGGTCACGATCTCACAGTTCGTGAGGTCGAGCCCTGTGTCAGGCTCACTGCTGTCAGCACAGAGTCTGCTTTGGATCCCCTGTCCCCCTCTCTCTCCCTGAGCTTGCCCCGCTCATGCTGTCCCTCTCAAAAATAAATAAACATTAAAAAAAAGAACCTCACAGACTAATGTGAGAGTGTTTTTTAAGAACAAATAAAAATGCTACCACCTCTTGCTTGTAATTTAAATAAGACATCCAGTATGTTTCTACAGGGTTCAGTTTACTTTGTCTAGATTCACAAAGGAAAAACCATGTATTAAAAACAACAGTGACCACAAATAATACCCCTGTTGATGACATTTCCCTGGGTGTTCTTAATGTGTTTTCACAGGATATCCCAGATAAGGCAAATGCCTTTCTGTCCTTGAATACGGCTAAGTACAATGCATCCTGCCCCAGACTGTATTACGTTTTGTTGGCCAGATCCAAACCGCCCAGGTTCTTCCAGGAAGTGTGTTTCTAAAAATTTCCAAAGCCTATATAGAGAGTTCTTATGTGCCCAGATACACAGATTTGTGATTACTAAGAGCTAAAGGGTTCTTTATGTCTTTGCTAAGTCATCTGAAGCCTCAAGGGCTGTTAGAAGTGAAATGATTCGAAATTTCCCAGTTTGGTTATCAAATACCTGTTTTTAGTAAAGAGCACAGTTATTCCCTTAACTGTCATTCATCTTATCCCCAGCAGTCCTTCTTTGTAATTAAAGCTCCTGATCCGGCAAGCCAAGATTATTGCACAAACGTATGTAGAAGTTCGCAAATCTCCTTTGCCTGACACACTAAAACACCATAGAATGTTTTTGAAATTCCCTAACCTGTCCCGCTTCAAGGAAAGCCTACTAGGTTGTAGGCAGAACACTATCTTATCCAAAGAGAGACACTGGAATTGGACGTAAATACAGGGAAGACCCTTAGTCACAGTGTACTCTTGAACGAACGGATGGAGATTGGATTGGTGTTATGAAGAGGCTCTTTACCTGCCACCATTTCAAGAGACTGACCCGGACTCGAGTATGAAATCCTGCAGAAGAAGCAGGAAGTGTTTAAAACTAGCAACATAGAAGACTGAACTGTGCTTTTGAATGTGTCTGACCGAAAGTACCTCTGTCAACGTAGGCAGTTGGCTTAGTCTCTCTGGCCCTCGGTTTTATCTTGAAAAATGAGGGGATTTGACTAAACCTGTACAATTCTACAGAGTATGAAGGGTTCAGAGGGATTTTCTAATTTCCCTCAAAGGAAACCAGGGGTTCTGATGCCTAGCGTCTTCCTTTTCCATTAGACTGTGCTGAGCTTTAAGCTACTTCTAACTCGAAAAGTTGGTGATTCCAACTTTAAAAGTGGTTTCAATATTGTGGTGGCTTTGGAAGCAGATTTGCACCTGTCCATCCCCACTACCATCCACATTCTACACCTATTGAGCCATCTCTGAAGAGTTTTGGATCAAAAATCCTACATTATACAGACGGTTGCACAACTCTGCGAATGTACTAAAAACCTTTGGATTGTACATTTTAGACGGGCGAATTGTATGGTGTGTGCATCATATCTTTAAAAAACTAGGTCAGAATTCTTTTGTTTGCAGGCGACAGAAACCAACTGAAACTGACGGAAGCTTTAAAAGGGGGAGTTAATAGCCCATGCCATTGGAGAGTCCCACGCGAGACATCCATGCGTGACCAGATCCAGTCTCAAACAATACCATTAGACCCGAGATGCTCCCATCCATCTGTCAGCTGTCTCTCCTCTGTGGTAGCTTCACTCTCAGGAAGACTTTCTCCACAGGTGGCTCATGGCATTTCTCAGATTTTTTTTTTTTTTACCAATTTTGCAACTTCAGCAGAAACATCTCCAGCAAAACCTGGGGTGACATGTCATTGGGTTGGTTTGGGTCACATAACCGTTAAGAATAATAACACTTACTAGGAACCAACTTTATTCTTGCAACATCCCATTTTATAGATGAAGAAATCAAGGCACAGAGAGGTTAAATAACTTGCTCAGGATCCACCGGTAGTGTGTGTAGGAGCTGTGGCTTGAAACTCAGGTCGTCTGCCCCTGGAATTTACGGGCTTACTGGTCTTAAATGCTCTGCTGCTTCCAGTCACTAGAGTGAAGGGAAAGGCATGTCCTGACTGGCTGGTCCTGGAGCAGATCCCATTTTGCAACTGCATTCTCTCCTGACAGCCTGTGCTCCAGACTGTCTTTGAGGATGTCAGATATGTATCATATCAGATGCTGAAGACTTTTAGAAGGCTTTGAGAGCACCCTCCACCTCAGAGACTACAGCCATCTCTGCATCTTGTTCTCTGTAATCACCAACATCATCCTGACTGTAGCCATTTGGAAAGGAAGCCTCATTCCTCCTTTCTAGAATTTGAGCTATGTCTAGATCCTGGTCAGTCTGAAGAAGTTATGCCACAGGCACCTACCTGGTTCAGTCGGTAGAGCATGTGACTCTTGGTCTTGGGGTTGTAAGTTTGAGCCCTGTGTTGGGTGTAGAGACTACTTAAAAATAAAATCTTAAAAAAAAAAAAAGTTTATGCCAGTAAACAACTTCAGGAAGGAACAAAAGATAAACTCATTACTGTGGAATCCAAGGATTGGGCTTGAAATGGACATTAGTTTTAAAAATGCAGAGAGAGAGTTGGAAAATTAGAAGTTTTTTGGTTCTTTTCTGATTCAGGAAATAAACTTACATGGGATAAATATTTCTAACACGTCAGTTACTGTCCTTGTTTTTCAGAGTGTGGTTCCTAGGACTGCTGGTATTGAAATCACCTGGGATACTTTTTATTAAATCATAATTTTTTCTTGCAGTGGGCCCAAGAATATGCATTTGGTGAATACCCTATGTGACTTTTTTTTTTTCTTTTGAGGGAGAGCACACGGAGGGGCAGAGAGAGAGGGAGAAATAGAATCTTAAGCAGGCTCCACGTTCGGCGTAGAGCTTGACAACGCAGGGCTCGATCTCACAACCTTGAGGTCCTGACCCAGGCTGAAATCAAGAGTCAGACGCTTAAGTGACTGAGCCACCCAGGCACCCAACCCATAGTGATTCTTACGTTCACTCAAGTTTGGGAGTCACCATTGTGAGTAGCTGGGGAAAATTGGCTAATATCTTAGAAGCAGGACCTTGATGTCTTAAGTTGAACCGAAGGCAACACCCATAGGAGACATTTCCGATGGATAGGGAAAGGGGGAAGCTCACAATCCCAGCTTTCAGGCAGCCTTAATTGTTGGACAGTACCGGGGCGGCTCAGTTGCTTAAGCGTCTGACTTCGAGTCAGGTCATGATCTTGCAGTTTGAGAGTTTGAGTCCTGCGTCAGGCTCTGTGCTGACAGCTCAGAGCCTGGAGCCTGCTTCAGATTCTGTGTCTCCCTCTCTCTCTACCCCTGCCCCCCCCCAAAAGTAAATAAACATTAAAAAAAATAATTGTTAGTACCTTTGCAGTCTACATGTCCTCACCCTTTATGTTCGGAGGGTGGGTGCTATAGAGCAGAAAAGAATAGCACTAACCAGTACCCTTCAGTAAAGAATTTCCAGATGAAAAAATTGCTCTTGTGAGCCATAAACCAGGACTACCAACAGTAGCAATCAATATTTATAACAGTAATCATTAAATAATAATAGCTAATGTTTACCAAATGCACTGTACTAGGCACTCTGTCTGCATTATCCCATTCTGTCCTTTCAGTCACCTTACAAATTAATAGGTGCTGATGTTATTTCCATTATCAGACGAGGAGGCTGACACACAGACGTCAAATAACTTGTCCCACATCACAAATGTGGAGGCAGGGTTGGAGTTGATGGGGTTCAGGACACGCTACCCCTAAATATGGCATCTTGGCGTATTGAATATTTTAAGCTGAAGGAATTTGAGACTACAGGAGAAGCAGAAAGTTTCTCTGACCTTTCCCCACCCCCACCCCCACCCCCAAACAGGTCATAAAACCTTCTATGAAAGATGCCCTCCCTATACCCTGAGAAAAGAAGCATCTTTATCTCTGAAGACAAGGGGACACCTGGAAAATTCCTAACAAACAGGCCTTGCTAAACTTCCCCCGGGTTATTACACATACCTCATACCGTGTAACCTGTCAATCCCTCCATGACCGTCCACTCTTCATCAGATGTAGCATTAGAAGTATTCAGGTTAAGGGGCACCTGGGTGGCTCAGTTGGTTAAGCGTTCAACTTCAGCTCAGGTCATGATCTTGCACTCCGTGAGTTCGAGCCCTATGCTGGGCTCTGTGCTGACAGAGCCTGGAGCCTCTCTCTCTGCCCCTTCCCCACTCACTCTCTTGTCTCTCAAAAATGAATAAACATTAAAACAAAAACAAAAAAAACCCCTCAGGTTTAACTTCTTCCTCAGTTTACTTTTCACACCCAGCCAGGGACCTTTAGAAGGTCAAGGAAAACTTTTCCCTGTAGGACTTGTTCCCACCAAGTCCATTTAACATCATAGCCCATCTGCTTTTAACCTTTGAGCCATACTGCCTTATTCTCTCAACAAGAATTTATTATTATTCCCCACAAGACTAAAATCAGAGAATCTGGAGAAACACTGACTGCAACACACAGAACTTTATAATAAATCTACCCTAAAGAGAAAGACACCCTCCTCCTCTGTGACCCGGATTTGTTATTCTAAGAGCTCTTTTCTGCTGTGCACGGAGGCAGGTCTTTTAGTACCTGGTAGTACCTTTAGTACCTTTTAGACTCAGGTACCTGGTCACCAAAATTAAGGCCCCTTCTTTGCTTCTAGAAGGTAGGTTAGATTTCTCTTACTTCCCCCGGTCTTGGATTTTCAGTTTTGGATGGCCACCTACGGTTGCTGCTTGTGACCTGTTGCAAAGCCTTCTGCTAGATTAAGGACGGAGTAGAGAAGGATAGCAAGCCTGGAAAAATCAGCCGCAGTGCTCTGTCTAGAAATGCATAAAACCACACCACATTACTTTTGCTTAAATTCAAGGACCCACTTTGAGCTAGGCCCAGAGTTAATATAATGGGATTTCCAAGGATATGCGGCCTCAGAAATTCATACAGCAGTGGGGACCTATGCACAAATCATTAGAATATATAGCAACAGGTAGAGTGAGCTCTGGAGTCAGACTGCCTGTCCCACTCCCCACACCCCCATTGCCATTGTCCAGTGCTCCCATTGCCTTTTTAAATAAAGTACTGCGCCTGGGTGGCTCAGTCGGTTAAGTGTCTGACTTCAGCTCAGGTCATGATCTCACAACTCATGATTTAAAGCCCTGCGTCGGGCTTTGTGCTGACAGCTCAGAGCCTGGAGCCTGCTTTGGATTCTGTGTCTCTGTCTCTCTCTGCCCCTAACCCACTTGCATTCTGTCTCTGTCTCTGTTTCTCAAAAATAAGTAAACACTAAAAAAACAAAAACAAAACACAAAACAAAACAAAAAAACATTTAAAGTACTTCACCTTTTTCCACCCTGGTTCTCTCATCTATGAAAGGGAATAATAGTAGCATGTTCCCAAGGAGGGCATCGGGAGCACTAAATGAAATGAAATTTATAAGCCCCTCACGCAATTCCTGTCCCCGTGTGCTCAGTAATCTTATTACCAGCTCTTATCACTGTTTTAAACAAAATATTATCTGTGGTAGGAGGAAGGAAATATTGCTTCTGGTAACACGGAGGAAGGACTTCTCTTGAGGAGGAGCATTTGATCTGGGCTCTGAAGGGAGGAGTTTCTGTGAGAAGAGTGGTGATTCCATCCAGCAGGAAGGCAACCTGCCAAGGAGCCGGGGCAGGCAGGGGTGTGGGGGGAATGGCGGTGATGCGAGGGCCAGCGCCCTGAGGGAAGGGAGGAGGGAAGGGAGGAGGGAAGGACTGGGCAACAGGGAGCTTGGGGAAGGTCTCACATGCAGATGATGATGTTCATCTCCCAGTCCGCACCTCAGTCTTGGGGGCTGATACCCGCTATAAAGAAGAGCTGCACTGTTTTTTCATCATTTTTGTTTTCGTTTTTGTATTTGTAATTGTTAGGATCCTGGCCAGGGCTGATCAGAAGCAGGGGGGTGGGGGTAAGAAGAGTTCCCTGCCTGACTTAGGAGGCTACAAGGAGTACTCTTGAAGGCACATGACTCTCAACCCTTTTATAGGTCATGAGAGCTCCACTGTCCCCTCAGCCACAGGTGCCCAGCCCAGGGGACAGTGCAGGTGTTCCTGTCACTGGGCAGCCCCTGCCCCCAGGCGCTGGGAGTCCGGGGGAGGCAGGGGGCCCATCTAGGTCTGCTGCGATGAAAGAGGTGTCCCTGAAGAATTGTGCTGAGGCAGTGATTTTAGCTGCTGTCTGCTGGATGTGGGAATGATTCACTCCCGCTCAGAGGCTCCAGGAGCCCAGAATGTTCCATAAGTGAGACACACCTGCTGCATTTGGTCTCTGTAACACTTAATCCACCGCCTCCACCCCCATTCCAACATGTTCAATATTTGTAATCTTCAGCGATGGCTAAAGGGCAGGACTTGAATGTTTCAACATTTAAAACATTAAAAGTAAACTCCTGAAGGTTGGTTCTCTTCTTTGTCTCTCCATTTGGTGATGGCCATGTCCTCGTCTCCGTAAGAAATGGACGCAGTTGGGGAATCGGTACAGGGCTGGAGTCCTGTGTGATCTTGTCCTAAGTGAGGCCTGGCTTCTCAAGTGTTTAAGGAAGAGTCCCAAACCTTGGCAGGTCTATAATTAGACTGGCTGTACCAGTTTTTCTGAGTTGTTACATTGTCAGATCCAGAGCAAACTGAAAATAAGTCACACTTTGAGCATTTTAAGAGTAGACATTGCCTCAAGCCTAGGCATGGCTTAACCTGATTCACAGTGAGCCTGCTTCAACAGCACCAGTTGTAGGAATGAAAAGCAAATATGCAGGTGTTTCTAAATATACAGCATGTGGAATTGTTAATCACTCACTCTTTTTTCCCCTTGAATCAGTTGGTGAATGTTTGTACACATATCCAAACAGACTGCTTCTTGGCTGCGTGTGTTATAATAGGTGGCTTTTAATGCTTAACTTCAATCACAAGAGATACTGGGAGTATCTTGCATTCGTATAAAGCATTTTTCTTGTCTCCACCTCGTTGGAGTCGGCCCAGGACCGAGAGAGGCATTGTAAATGTTACGCCGACACTGAAGTTGAGCGACTTGCACAAGGTGACAAACAGTGGCCAGCCCAGACTGCTCAGCCAGCTAGGTTTTCGGCCTCCAGACTCAGCGTGGGCCTCTCCCACACAGTGTCACAGAATTGTGTGGCTTGATTGATTTTTCTAAAGCCCTGATTCAGCTTCCCCAGAGAACTGGAGTAGGTCATCTTTTTGTTTCTTTGTTATGTTGACCCAATTACACATCTTCTTTTCTATAGATTTCTCTCCATCCTCTGGGATGTGGAAAGCAAATTCTGTGCATAGCTAGGAATTTTTTTTAAAACCAAAGTGATAAGCAAAATCTGAATTTCTTTGGAAACAGGAAAACAACACCTTATCTATGCTGATTGCTTGTATAGATATGCTAACCAAAACTCTGAAAAGAGGTCGGGTTTTAGAAATTCAAATCATTTGGTTGTCACTGAAAATAGAACCTTCTTTCCCTTTAACCCCTGGTCTAGCTCTCTCTCCTATTCTGCTCTTCGCAAGCCAACTTTGGAGAGAGCTGGCCACCTCCCTGTCCTCATTTCCTCCCCTCCCTTCTGTATCTCACTTTTCTTCGCTTGGACATTGACCAGGTTTTTGTTAAGGTCACCAGTATTAAGGTCTCCGTGTGAACCAATTCAGTGGAGAGTTTTTAGGACTCAATTAAATGCCTCTCTTAGCAGGATTTAGCATATATGGTGACCTTGGGAAAGTTACTTAGCTTCTCTAAATTATTTATAAAGGGAGGGTAGGACCTTCCTGGTAAGATTGTAGCAATGGCTAAATGAGATATTTTGTGGGAAGTGGTGAGCACGTATCAGCTACTGTGATAAGCGGCAATAAATGCTAACTAACCATTGCCCGCATCAGTATGTTCTTCCCTTGCTTTCTGTGACACTTGTGTTTTCTTATTTTCCTGCTACACCTGTGGTCCTTTTACTCTTCTGCGGTATCATGAAATGTTGGAATTTGTTCCACAAATAACTTAGCAAGTACATGTTCATACCAGGAAATTTTTGTGACTTGAGGTATATATACAGCAGTGAACAAAATCAAGTTGCTGCCGTCATGGAGTTACATTCTGGGGTGGGAAGTTATAACAGTTAACACATAATAAATACATCAGGTGATGATTGACACATATTAAATATAAATGTAGCACATAACATACAAATATACAATACCATATTATATATTATAAACTATATGTCAAGTGGACATATCAGACACTAATTTAAAGTTTCAGAAAGCAGGGAAAGGGGGATGAATGGGTGGATGGATGTTGCAATGAAAATATTTTTTTAATATTTATTTATTTTTTTGAGCGAGAGAGAGAGAGAGACAGCATGAGCAGGGGAGGGGCAGAGAGAGAGGGAGACACAGAATCTGAAGCAGCCTCCAAGCTGTCAGCACAGAGCCCGATGTGGGGCTGGAACCCACGAACCGTGAGATCATGACCTGAGTCCAAGTCGGACGCTCAACCGACTGAGTCACCTAGGTTGCCCCTTGGATGTTGCAATTTAGAATAGGTGCTCAGGGAAGTCCTCACTGATTGGCTGCTATTTTTTTTTTTAATTAAAAAAATTTTTATTTAAATTCCAGTTAGCCTACGGTGTAATACTAGTTTCAGGTGTACCAGTCAGTGATTCATCACTTCCATTCATCACCTGGGGCTCATCACAAGTTCCCTCCTTGATCCCCTTCACCCACTTCACCCATCCTCCCACCCCCTCCCCTCTGGTAACCATCAGTTTGTTCTCTGTAGTTAAGAGTCTGTTTCAAGGTTTGTCTCTCTTTTTTTCCTTTACTTGTTTGTTTTGTTTCTTAAATTCCACATGTGAGTGAAATCATACGGTGTTTGTCTTTCTCTGACTTATTTCTCTTAGAATAATACTCTCTAGCTCCATCCATGTCATTGCAAATGGCAAGAGCTCATTCTTTCTATAGCTGTGTAATATTCCATGGTATATGTATGTACCATGTTTTCTTTATTCATCAATTGATGGATACTTGGGCTGTTTCCATAATTTGGCTATTGTAGATAACGCTGCTATATGTATCAGGGTACGTGTATCCCTTTGAATTCGCATTTTGGGTAAATACCTAGTAGTTCAATTGCTGGACTGTTGGGTAGTTCTATTTTTAGCTTTTTGTGAAACTCTGTCCTGTTTTCCACAGTGGCTGCACCAGTTTGCATTCCCCCCAACAGTGTAAGAGGGTTCCCCCTTTCTCCACATCCTCACCAACAACCTGCTGTTTCTTGTGTTGGTGACTTTAGCCATTCTGATGGGTGTGAAGTAATATCTCATTGTAGTTTCTTTTTTTTTTTTAAGTTGATTTATTTATTTTGAGTGAGAGAGAGTGTCCCAACCTCCAAGAGAAAATTGAATGTGGGCTCGAACTCACAGACCATGAGATCATGACGTGAGCCAAAGTCAGAAGGTTAACTGACTGAGCCATCCAGGCGTTCCTCATTGTGATTTTGATTTGCATTTCCTTGATGATAAGTGGTGTTGAGCATCTTTTCATGTGTCTGTTGGCCATCTGTGTATCTTCTTTGAAAAAATATTCACATCTTCTTCTGATTGGATGATATTTAACTAGAGACCTCAGGGAAGTGAGAGACTAATACATGTAGAATACCTAGAAGAAGACAATTCCAGACAAAGGAAGCAGAAAGTACAAAGGCCCGGAGGCTCAGGAGTAGTTGGTACATTTGAGGAACAGCAAAAAACCAGTATGACTAGAGCAGAGTGAGTCCAGTGGGAGGGTAGTAGAGGTGGAGATGAGGTTAGAGAAGTAGGCTAGGGTTAGGAGAGGGGCAGAGCAGACCATGTGGCCTTTTCCAGACACAGTAAGGACTTTGCTTTACTCTGAGTGAAATCAGAGGCCATTGTAGGGTTTTGAGCAAAACAATGACATTAGTTTTAATAAGTAATCACCCAGGTTTCTGGGTGGAGAATAGACTACTTGGGGGCAAGGCTGGAAGCAGGGAGCAGGATAGGAGGCTGTTGAAATCGTCCAGCACACCTCTGGGTCTGTCCCGGACCCTTGCTCCCCGCCCCTGCTCTCTCTCCTAGCCCGTGCTTGGCATTAGGTAGCATCTCTGCGCCCACAACTCTCAAACTGGACTCTCTTGCCTGTCTCTCGTCTGCCTTCCAGCCTTACTTATCGGTCTCTCTACTGATACACTCGCAACCCTTCTGTTTCTCACTTTCGGTACAGTGTTCAATACAATATATGAGCTATTCAACTCTTTCTTATAAAGTAGGCTTTGTGTGAGATGATCTTGCCCAGCCGTAGGCTAATGTAAGTGTTCTGAGCGCCGGTCAGGGTAGGCGAGGTTAAGCTCTGATGTTCGGTAGGGTAGGTGTACTGAGAGCATTTGCAACTTAACAGTATTTCCAAGTTACGGTGGGTTCGTCAGGACGTAACCCCACTGTAGGTTGAAGAAGATCTTCACCCCGCTCTCCCCTCAGCTGTCTTTCTCTGCTCCTTCTGCACCCACTTAAGAATTGGTCTTCCTTTACGCTTCAACTTAAAAGTCTCTTTATCAGGGAATCCTTCCCAACCTGCAGATCTGGTTAGGTCTCTCTGTCACGTGCACCCTGTGTTTCCTCCTCAGAGCCCAAATCAGACTTGACTTGTTTAGTGTCTGTCTTCCCTGATCAGTGCCATTTGGCAGGGCTCCATTGGTAGTCTCATCCAGCTGCTGTCCCCCCCCCCCACCCCCCCCCCCCCCGCAACCTGGCCAAAGCCTGACATACAGTGGGTGGGTCCTCGATAAATATCAGCTGGCTGGTTTGCGGTAAGTCTCAGGGTAGCTTATAAAACAAAATATTTTCCAAGTGAAGATTGAAATTGAATTGCCACTCTCGTTATTTGGTGATCCGTTTTATTCACAGAGACAGGTACAGTGGTTGTAGGAACTGTACCTCTTAAAAAAACGGAAATAGAGTTTTCAAGGGGGATGGTGGGGAACTCCGAGAGCAGAAAGGCTGAGGTAATCCTGTGGCTCTTACAGCAGCTTTTTTATGGGCTCCATTTCATTTGGTCCTGCTTCATAAACTCTAATGAGTTCAAATGCCTGCTCCAGTAGCATGGGGTTCTTCTCAATCTAGACTTGAATGAATATTCATAATGTGCTCTCCCTGAGTTGAGGGCTGAGGGGAGTCAGGCATAGTGAAGATAGAAAGTATCTTCACAGACTCCCCAGACCAAAATTTCGCCCCTGCCCC